>NW_021145503.1:0-35473 GCF_002837175.3 Physeter macrocephalus
GGTGGGGGTGTAGGGGCGGGGCTTGGGCTCTGCGCAGCAGGAGGGAGGCTCCGAGGGCAGAGGATTAGGCCCGCAAGCCCAACAGGCTCCCCGGTGCCTAAGTGGACAGGAAAAGCGCTGTGTTCCGTTCCGTTCCTTCGCGCCCCTCCCCCACCGTCTCCTCCAGGGTCCACCCCCGTCTTCGCTGGACCCCTAACTGTGGGTGGGTCCCGCTGGGTGTAGGAACTCCTCCCCTCCCCCAACCGCCCCTCAGGGGTGCCGTCGCGGAGGGCCAGCCTTTACCTTTGCTCCCCCTTCTCTTCCTCCCACTCCCTCAGGACCCGCGCGGCTGGAGGGGGCCTCGGTGGGCAGAGCATCAGGCCAGGGATCTCAGCAGGCTCCCGGGGGCCCATGTGGGCAGGGGAGACCTGGCCACGCTCCCTTTTGATCCTCTGCCCTCCCAGCGGTTCCCCAATTTCCCCCTTCCGGCGTGGGATCCCGTGCCCTCCCCCATACGCCCCTCAGGGGCATGGTAGGTGCCCTAGTTGTGAAGAGACGTGAGTTCCGCGCCCTCCTTGTACCCAGGAGCCTTCTGTGTGTTTTATGGTGCGTGTGTGCTAGAGATCCTGCATGGTAGGTACAAGAAATAGAATTGCTGGGTTACGTGAGTCTACAATTTGCTAGTAATGCAGATTTTTCTACTTTTTCTGACTTGAAACTGCTCCAATATTTTAAGAGTATATTTGATCTTAAAACACTCTCTTCGGGCTTCCCTGGTGGCGCAGTGGTTGCGCGTCCGCCTGCCGATGCAGGGGAACCGGGTTCGCGCCCCGGTCTGGGAGGATCCCACGTGCCGCGGAGCTGCTGGGCCCGTGAGCCATGGCCGCTGGGCCTGCGCGTCCGGAGCCTGTGCTCTGCAACGGGAGAGGCCACAGCAGAGGAAGGCCCGCATACCACAAAAAAAAAAAACAACAACACTCTCTTCAAGGTCACCAGCTGCCTCCATGTTGCCAAATCCCGTGGTCTTCATCTTGACCTATGAGCAGCTTTTGACACAACTGTTCCCTCTCTCTTCAAGACACATCCTTCACCTGGATTCTGGCTGATATTTTTTTCTGTTTGCTGGACTGGCTTCCTCTTCGCATCCTATAAATTCCCATGTGGGAATGCCAGGCATTTGACCCTCATAATAATCCTGTGAGATGGGTATTATTACTCTTATTTTACAAATTAGGAAACTAAGACTCACAGATTAGGTAACTGATTCAAACTTATAATGAATATGTCTGACATCAGAAGCCACATTCCTTCACGACCCCCTTAGTGTTTCCTGTCTTGATAACCGTACAAGATCAATGTTTCTTCAGGAATGGTCTGAACTACCTGCCCCAGAATCACCTGGACTGTTGTTTGGAAGAATCACAGAGTCCAGACCCATGGAATCAGAGTTTCTGGCAGTGGAGCCCACCCCTTGTCTGTGCAGCAAGCTCTACATGTGATTCTGACGTCATTCGTGCTTAAGCCCCTTCCCCCAGCACCCCTCCCCACGGCTGATGGGTATCTCTGAGACAGGCCCGATTTCCAGGATTGATCTCAACGTTTCTGCCACATGCTCTGTACTCCATTATAGGGGAAGAATGAAACAGATGAGCCATGGATTGACACTTTCTGGGTGGCTCTCTTAAACTGAGAATAGTCTGAACAGGAGCTGCACGGTCACCCAGACAGGACATTGGCACATCAGTAGGGTGATGGGCCCTGTACCATCTGGAGACCACGTTTGCTAACCATTGTCACTGCTTAGAGAAGATATTACACAGTTCAGGTTGGGCTTTGAGGAGCATTTCAGAGCAAACTTTGGTCCGTAGATGTGGCTATTGAAATCATTCATTGAAACATTCACTGAGTGTTTTCTATCTGCCAGACACTATGTAGTTGCAAAGTGCTTTGCGTGTAGTATTATCTAACAACGCTATGAGGTGGGTAGTAATATTATCGTCATTTGGTTGCTACAGAAGCTGAGGCCGGTTGCTCAAGGTCACAGAGTTCCTAAGTGTTGGAGCCAAAACTCAAATCCAGGCCATGGTGTGGAATATTCAGTAGCTGTCTGACTGAGCTTCAGGATGCCAAGTCTTGGGCTCAGTGAGCTGAATTGTCTTCTGATAGTTCTGGCTGAATGGATCAATGGACCCTTCAGCCATTCAGCACTTATACGTTATTGAGACCCTCTAGTGGAATCCCAGGGTGAGAAGAGATACTTGCTTCCAGAAACTCACAGCATAATTAGGGAAACAACTCACATGCAAGAAATTGTAATAACACAGAATTGCTGGGCTTTTCACCCTGTGGGTTTGTGTGTGAGAGTATGTGTTAGTGTGAGTGTTTATGGGTGTGTGTGTGTGTGTAACAGGAGCAGGGGTGTGGGAAGAGAAGGCAGTGCTTAAGGGGGTGGGGGTAGGAGAAGTGATGTGGCTCCAGGACCCGGTTCAGGGGGCCTGGGGATTCAGGGTCCTCCCCGAGTGGTGAGACAAGAGGATTCTACGTGGAGGTGACACTCAAAGTCAAGTGACGGCACCTTAGACTATCTGGGGAGCCTTTAAAAATACCAGTGCCTGGGCCCTACCCACAAAAATTCATTTCATCGGGCCAAGCAGGGGATAGGAGAGAGAGAGACAAGTCATTTTTAGAAGCCCCCTTCATAAGTCTGAATATCTGGACTGAAAACTGCACAAGGGCATGCCTTCCCAGCCTCTTCCAGGCCCCCCTGTTTGGAATCCAAGCCACAGACCTTTCAACAGACTTCCTGGTGCAGGACCTTCTTGTTCTCTCTTTCCTGTGACTGAAAGGTTGGATGACCATGTACACGCCTGCTAGGAGAGGCCACCACCTGTTGCTGTAAATCTGGTGCAGTTTCATCATCGCTTTGCCCGACGTATTCTCGGTATCTTATATCTACATGTGGATGGATGGTCTGTTGTTTTCTGCCTTGTGGAGCTTGTGCAGTCACAAGGGGATGTGTGCTGTGTGCTGTGATGCCGCCGGGGTTTTTGCCCTGTAAATATAGGCTGGGTGAGTTTATTTATAGGAAATGAGGATGGTTACCTTTGATCGTTATTCACTGGAGCAGGTTTTCGCGTGTCTCTTCTTTCTTTAATTCATTGCCGGGGAAAGATTTTCAAATAAATCACTCTTGTGAAGTGAATTCTAAGCACTTCAGGGAAATTCTTCCTATGTGGGAGCTTCATCGAGGTTTGAGCAAATGATCGGAAATCTCCCCAGAGTAATTAGAAAGATGGGAAACCTGGGAGAGAAGAGCTTTGTAGATGTACTTGACAATGCCTTAGACAGTGGTTCTCAATTTTGGCTGCAACGTTAGAATCTTCCAGGGAACTTAAAAATCAAAACAAACACAACAAAACTCCCCAATCCCAGGCTGCACCTTGGAACAATTGAATAAGAGCCTCTGGGACACGGGACCTGGCATCAGTACTTTTCAAAGCTCCTTAGATGATTCCATTGTGTAGCCAAGGTTAGGAACCATTGGGTGAAGGGATAAGAGAGGCTTAATAAAGAAGAGGGAGCCCCAATAATTTGCAAGAAAGAAAAGGAAGAAGGCAAGATTAGGGAACAGTCATGTACAGCAGCTTTGGAATGTCATAGTTAAGTCCTGCCAGTTCCAGGAACTCAGCTTAGCCTTAAGAAACTGATGGCCAATCTCCAAACATCCTTGCAGTCTTCAGTTCACGAGCCATTTGCATCACGAGGCCCAGGGTACATGTGAGGGCTGATAATGAGAGGAGCATCCTGCTTCTTCTGTGCCCCTTGGCCCAGGGAGGAAGGGAGAAGGGACTTCAAGATCACTCTGATTCTCTACGCGGCCAGGGATCCGAAAAGATCACTGCCAAAGAGGGTTAGGAAAGTGTGAGTGTGGGGAATGTGTGATCGCTCTCCAGGGGTCGGGTCCAGAGAGCCCTGGCTTCTGCCTTTGTGGTTCTGCAAGGGGAGCAGGTGGATAAAGTGACACAGACAAGACACGAGTCCATCATCTGAGATCTTAGCTGAACAGGCGTGGTCTGTCTGGTCAGGATGTAAGCAGTCAGCTGGGGACACTTTATTTTTTTATTTTATTTTTTTGTGGGGACACTTAAAAAAAACGTTTCATTTGGAGATAATTTCAAACTTATGCATTTCAAACTTACAAAAGAGTTGCAAGACGAGTACAAAGAACTTTCTCACCATTCGCCCAGATTCCCTAACTGTTAACTTGTAACCACATTTGCTTTATCACTCCCTCTCTCTCTCTAGATGTATATATATATTTCTGAACCACTGAGGTTCAGAAAACCCTTTACTCCTGAACACTTCAGCGTATATTTCCCGTGAGCAAGGACAGTCTCTCACATAACCACAGAACTGTGGAAATAAACAAAGACCCACCAAATGAAAAAAGCAAAGGTTATTTATTCTGAGCTTGCTACAGCAAGGGAGTCGGCCACCATCACTTGAATTTTGAAAGAGATGCAAAGAAAGGCGGAGGAGTTGAGAAAGCTTTATAGTGGAGAAAAGGGAAGGCTTCAGGTATGCACTGATTGGAGGCTGTTGGCGTGGGGATGCTGGAGGCGGGCTAACTAGAAGCGGGGGATCCACGTGATTGGTTAGGGGTGCATGATTGACTTTCTCTGGTTGGTCCGAAGTTGGAAGCAGGAAGAAAATTTAGGGAAGTTGTCAGTTATTAATCAAGTCCTGGTCATTTGGGGCCAGTTGTCACAGAACTATTGTTTAGCTTCTCGCATTGTCACTAGAGAGAGCAATCTGATTTCCTGCAAATCTGACTTATAGCAGGCTGGGTACCTGGGCTGTTCATTGTAGGTAAGGGCTTGGTTTCCTGGGCAGGTGGCTACAGGTTGTGGGTCAAAATTTTTTCAAGATATGGTCTGGCCATTGTCTATTTGCATTTTGCAGTATAACCATCAAGTTCAGATTTAACTTTAGGGTAAAACACTGTTAGCTAACTCCATATTCAAATTTTGCCAGTTGTCCCAATTATATCCTTTACGGCAATATCCCCCCCAGTCCAAAACGCAGTGGGGGATCATTCATTGCATTTAGTCATCATGCCTCTTTAATCTCCTCTAATCTGGAACAGTTCCTCAGCTTTTTTTTTTTTTTTTTGTCTTTCATGACACCGACTTTTCTGAAGCATACAGGCTAGTTGTTTGTGGTGGGAAAACTCTTGAAGACACACGTATCTCAGCTGACAGCGAACGTGTGTCAACAGCCAGTGCCCCTCCAGGCCTTGCTCCTTGACTCCTGTCCTAGAGATTCCGGGAATTGTTTGGGTTTACGCAGCTCAGGTAAGGAGATAATTAGCCCTTCAGCGAGGACGTGGAAAGTCACATCTCCATGCAGCGTGGAGGAGAAGCTTGTAAACAGAGAGTGGTACCCACAGTCATGTCCTTTCGCAGCTAATCCTTTGTAAGGCCGAGAGAGTTTGTGAGACATGTTTTGGTTCCATTTGTAGAAATATGTTCTTTCATTAGCTCGGTTTCCCTCTGCATTTTACGTACGTGGACGCTGGTTTTTGTTTTGCTTTTTCCACACTACCTCTCCTCCCTGTCTCCTCCTCACTCCGGTTTCCCATCTTTGCAAAGATGCCAGAACCATTTTCTAGGAGAGTGTCGGGGTGCCGTTCTGCAGGCTGTGGTACGGTGGCAGCCATTTGTCCGGGATTGTTGAAATTGGCCTGTGTTCTTTAAGAACATCAGGGACACAGAGAAGGTTTTGTCTGGGGCCTGAATAGCTTTGGGGGCAGGGCTGTCACTCTGAAAACATTCACCCCTCAGTCGCTCCAAGCTGCTGTCAAAGAGCGATTTCTGGATCTGTCAACAGCCTGAATCGTAGTTAAAATCCCCTGTATCTTCATCCCTCTTAATACACTGAGCAGTAACACGTTTTTATTTATGGGGGGATTAGACTAAGATAAGTTTGCTCTGTGCAGTGGTTAAGATTATGGTCTTTGGTGTCCAACTGTCTGGCTTCAGTCTTTGCTATCTAACCATGTGTCCTTGGGCAAATTGCTTAACCTCGGGTTCCACAGCAGTGAAATGGGCAAATATTAGCTGTTTTATCGGGTCAGAGTGAGGATTAAATGTCATGATAAATGATGGCATTTAGCACAGTGGTTGGCAAATAATGGGCCCTCACTGGATGTTAATCATTAGTACTACTTTGCTTATCACCTAAGTGGAAAGTTAAAACTCACTTGCTAAAGCTCATTGTCCGTGGTCATTGTAGAAAGAGTAGAGGTTTTGGTGTCACCCAGGTGTGGGTTTAAATCCTGGCTGTGCCCATCACAGCTGGGTGATGCTGGGCAAGGGGACCTCTTCTGAGCCTCAGTGGCCCCTGTGTGTAGAATGGGAATGATAAGTCTTGTCTCGGCAGACTTGTCACATCCAGCGAGAGACTCTAGCACGGCGCCTGGCGCCTAGTGCAGAGTGGATGCTTGATAAAGGCAACTGCTGATTATTTTCTTCTTTTCTCCCCCTCCTAACCCCTGCTGACCCCACATCAGCTGAGTCTCATTTCTCGAAAAGGAGAGAAAGCACTCATTTTGACTTGGGTCAGAGCAGTGATGGGACTAGCATTCCTGAGGATCATTATTTCTGGAGTAATTTACCATTTAATAAGTATCCACAAGGGTCTAAAAAACTCTCACTATGATGGACTTTTTGCAGTTTTTCTTTAGCCCCAGCCAAGGGAAAAAATGTGAAATGGAAAAAATTCGTTTTTCTGTGCCTTGTCCATGGCCTCTCTTTCCTTTCGGTGCCTCCACAATGGTGGTCCAGAGCCTTATGCCTTCCCCTGCTCCAGCAGGGTCTCCCACCACGTTCCTCTCCTCCCTTGAGAAGCCTCCATATTCTAGAACTTTCCCTCCTCATCATCCTATTTAAATTACTCATCTTCTGTGGCTTCCTTTAGGACCTGTGAGAAGATGAATAAGCTAAGCTGGGAAGTTCGTTTGAGCTAAGGGGCAGTGGGTAGTTGATGATTGATGTGTCACTCTTTTCAGGGAATTAATGTGTATTTTAAACAAAGACCTTCAATCTTGGAATCCTAGATTTTTTAGGGTGAAGAGAATTTCCCAGGTTTGTACTCTTCATTTTTCTCTTAAGTTCAAGACCCCATATTTAGCAGCAGAACCTGGGTTACAAGTCAGGTCTTCTGATTTCTAGTCTGGATTTCTTTTCATGTGAAAATAGAGTTATGTTGGAAATCTTGGGATCCAAGGTAGACAAGCTGGGAAATTAGCTTTGGTCAGACAGACTGATCAGTGCCCCCTTCTCCATGCTGAGCCAGGGCCAAGGGCTGTGACGTGCCTTGAATGTAAACTGCCCACAAAAATGTGCCACAGAGTCAGCCAGTAGAACCTTGGGAGGGTGAGTTTCAGATTTCCATTTTTTTAAATTTAATTTTTGAGTTGGTTTTATTTTCCAGATTTAAAAAATAAGCTTTGTTAATTTGCACAGGGAAGAATAAATAGATTCTAAGTTACAGGAGAGGTCATTTTTATTCCAAACATCCAAACGTATTCAATTAAACCCTCATTTAAGAATGAACTCTTCTTTCCTCAGTGCCCAGGACCCTGCAACTCCCCTGAGCCTCTAAGTTTGCCTGGTACAAAGAAGGAGCCATGCATTGCTTTTTTTTCTCCTTCAGTGCTTTTTTAAAAGAGTTGACGTATACACTGCTCATTATGTCTGAGATTCACCGACGTTGTAGCCTGGAGCAGTTGTTTGTTTCTTCCTTAATGTGGCTAGAACTTCATGATATATGTATATTGTGCTTTATCCATTCTGCTGATGAACATTTGGGTTATTTGTAGTTTCAGGCAACTATGAATAAAGCTGCTATAAACATTTTAGAAAATGATAATATAGTTGCTGCAAAATATTATGTAAGTATTTATATACTGGATATAATATAATGATTTACAGTTTTAAAAGGTATACCCCATTTATAGTCATTATAAAATATTGGTCCTCTTCCCAGTGTTGTACAATGTATCCTTGTAGCTTATTTTATACCTAGTAGTTTGTACCTTTTATTCCCCTACCCCTATCTTGCCCCTTCCCCCTCCCCTTTCCCCACTTGTAACTACTGGTCTGTTGTCTGTATCTGTGGGTCTGCTTCTTTTTTGTTATATTCACTAGTTGTATTTTTTAGATTCCACAGATAAGTGACATCATACAGTATTTGTCTTTCTCTGTTTGATTTATTTCACTTAACATAACACCCTCCAAGTCTATCCATGTTGCTGCAAATGGCAAAATTTTGTTCTTTTTAATGACTGAGTAGTATTCCAGTGTGTGTGTGTGTGTGTGTGTGTGTGCGTGCGCGCCCACGCACGCACGCACGTATCATATGTTGTTTAGCCATGCATTGCTTTAAACCCTATCATCTCACTGCTATGAGCCTGAAGCTTTAACTACTAGTTACCCCAAGGGATTGCTTCTTCCAGTATCCTATAAATTGCAAAACTGAAACATGAAGGATAATAATAAAAATTCTCCCCTACTTAGTGCTGCCAGAAGGATGAATCATGATGAGGTGTGAGGAGGGTCCGGAGGGCATGGATATTGGGAAGGGTGTGTTTTGATGGAGGGGTGGGCAGATTGAAGAAAGAGGAGGAAAACACTTCTGGAGCTTAAGTTACTTCCTAAAGAAGCTATTTCTAGGTGAGGAACCTTAGTGTGGGGAAGACTGAGGAACAGAAGGGCAATATGAAGACAGAGGGTAAAGCAAGGAGAGGTATTATGAAACACAGAGTTGGGAGAAGTTTGCTGAAGTAAATGTCACCTGCTTTCCAAGTTGGCTAGCATTGACCCCATATTTGAAAACTCCAGGCTTGTCACTCTGAGTCTTATCAAGTACTCATTTATATAGTATTTGCCTCTTTGGACTGGCTGTGGGAAAAAGTGAATAGTCCACCAACTTAACTTACAGAGATTTTTTTTTTCCTCTCTTTTTCTTGTTCCCAAATAAACCTTCAAGCAGGAAAGAACACACAGACCTTGACCCGATTCATGTCTAACTAGAGCAGGACTGTGGGAGTCCAGTGCCTGTAAATCAGCTTTCCTATCTGAACTCCTCAAAGGAAATCTTCCCCACAAAGCAATCGCCTCACTAGAGTTCACACATACTGACCAGCCCTTTGAAATTCTGTCTGCAGATACTGGCAGTCACAGCCAGCTTGTCTTACTGAGAGAATCCTGTTGTCTGTGATATAATCCAGAAGAATCCCCAAGGTGGCTGATGAGATTTGCCTTTTGGAGAAAAAATATAGCAAGGACCAGAACACATTTCACATTGCAGTTTAAAGAGGTCTTTAATCTCGCAATCCTAGATACTTCAGGATTCTAAAATTGGGGAGATGATTAAGTCTTCAAGTTCAATTTAGAGAGAACTGTGGGTTCATGAGGATTCAAGCACCACCATTCCTCTACTGAGTTTTTTTTTATTGATGTGGGCTTTTCTTCACCTTGAGATCCAACCAGTTTTTAGGCTACAAATAGCTAACACTGGATTGTCAGGGGCTCAAGTCAAGGCCAGTTTGGCAACGCAGGGGGAGGGAAAGTCTAAGTGGATGTGTGTGTGTTGTTTCTCTAAGTTGTGTATCCAAATCATGGTTTTAGTCCATGATATCAGAAGCACCTGGGATGCTTTCTTACAATGTTTGCTTAAAATATCCCTAAGCTCTACCCAGTCTGACTGGATCAGAACTTTAGGGGAAGGGTTGTAGCCCAGAAATTTACATTTGACACAGTTTCTCCATGTGATTCTAATGCACACCAAGGGTTGCTTTTAATGAGACTCAGCTCCTAAAATTTCCAATATTTTGTTTATCTCCAACCGAAATTTCAAATTGTTGGGAGAGAGACTGTGGTTGGCTCATGTTCCAATGATCCGTTGCTGAATAACAAAGTACCTCAGAACTTAGTGACTTCAAACAATGATTTTATTTCATCTCATGATTTACGAGTCAGGAATTTGGGCAGGGCTCAGCGACGTAGCTCATGCAGCATCAGCTGGTGCTGCTGAAAGATCCACTTCCAAGATGGCATAGTCACATGATTAATAGGTGGTTCCTGGTTGTCAGCTGGGATCTCAGCCAGACCATCAATGGGGAGACCTCAGTTTCTCGCCATGTGAGCCTCTTCATGGGGCTGCTTGACTTCCTCACAGCATAGCAGCTGAGTTCCAAGGGCATATGTTACAAAGGACTAAGGACTAGGTCTCCTGACCTAGCCTTTGATGTCAGACAACATCACTTCTGCCATTAACTTTGGTCAAAAAATTCACTAAGATCAACCCAGATTCAAGTATAGGCGAAATAGACTTCCCTTCTGGGTGTGAGGGGTAACGTGTGCACAGAGGGAGGAAAGGAATCAATGGTGGCCATCTCTGGAGACCTTCTCCTGTACCCTACTTGGGTCAGTTGTCAACCCCTGGATCAATCAGTCATGAACACAGGCGTCAGAACATAGTATAGATTCAGCCGCTGGGAGCTCAACATGACATATTGAGGAGGACGCCCACCGAAGGGGGAATTCTTATAAATCTCGCGGGCACTCCAAGGGATATCTGGTGATTATAGAATCCTACAGAGCTATACAGTCTGAGATTTACCCAGATCAGGAATTGGCCTTGGGCATTGGTTATCCCGAAAAGCTGGAGTTCTTCCGACCTGTCCATGAGGTACCCCGTTCCATTTTCATACAGTTAACAGCTCTTCAAACCTGATTCCGGTTCTCTGTAACACCCATCCATTATCCACTAGAGTAACACTCAACAACTATGGATTATTTTTCTAGACTGTAATTTTCTCCACCAGGCTTAAACTCTTTAAGGCCTGGGCCTGTGTATTTTGTGTATCTAGCCTCAGTCCCTGGCACATAATAGGTGCTGAGTAAATGCATGTTGAATGTTCTTGAATGAATAAACACATCTGCTTGTCCCCATCTACATGGATAACGAAGTTGATTTTGAGGTGGCTATTGAGTCCCTACCAAATAGTTCATTATTGCTCTCATGTTTTCTCCAAGCCAAAATCACCTGAAGTAATTTATAGTTAAAATGCAGGTGATAAATCAAGTGAACACTGTCCTAAATATTGGCATCTGAAGGTAAATTCTTTAAAACCACAGGAGAAATGTTACTGTTTTGGAGCCCGGATTAAAAGAACCACAAACAGAAGCATTTATGCATTTTGTTGTTGTTTGGTTTAAAGACAAGGTCAGGGAAGTATCCCCCCTCCCCAGGACTAAATCCTGCTTGCCACCTGTTTTTGTCAGTAAAGTTTTGTTGGAATACAACCAGGTCCATTTGTTTCCTTATTGTCTCTGAGTACGTTTGTGCTACAACAGCAGAGTTGGGTAGTTGTGGTAGAGAATGTTATCCCCTCAAACCTTAAAATATTTACTGTCTGGTTCTTTACGGTAAACGTTTGCCAAACCCTGGTAAAGGGCTTATCTCAGTCTAACAAAATACCATAAACTGGGTGACTAATAAACAATTGAAATTTACTTCTCACAGCTCTGGAGGCTGGAAGTCCAAGATTAGGGTGCCAGCATGGTCAGGTGACGGCCCTCTTCTAGATTGCAGACTTCTCGTCACATCAATTTTCACGTGATGGAAATTGGGCTGGGAAGCAATCTGGAGTCTCTTTTATAAAACCATTAATTCCATTCATGAGGGCTCCACCCTCAGTATTTAATCACCTCCCAAAGGCCCCACCTTCTAATACCATCACATAGGGCATTAAGATTTCAACATATGAATTTGGGTGTGGGGGGGTGGGGGGTCGGGGGCCCACAAACATTCAGACCAGAGCAGGTCTAATCCCTTTGTTCTTGGTTATTTTACTTGGCAAAGTTGAAGGCGTCGTACCTCCACATTTCTACATTTTTAGACTTTTCTCCCAACCAAAGAGAACTCTTCCCTGGCTTGTCCATGGTGGAGACTCCAATGATGCTGAACTTCCTAGGTTAAAAACAAAGTAAAGTTATTTTACTTGACCAATGAATAAAAATAGACAATGAACCAGCATAAGGAGCAGAGAATTTTTAACTTAACAGCATGGGTTTGGGAGCCATCAAATTGAACCTTGTAGTAGACATTTATTGCTCTTTAGCTGTAAAGGATCCATTCCTTCTTTTGGTAACAGCAATTTACCTACTTCTGGGTAATTACCTCTCCCCCACTAAGTGCTGTCTTGGTTGAATCAAGGCACCTTGCCCTGCCCTACCCAAGGAGAGGTACATGATTCAGGCTTGGGCTCTTTGACCCAAGGATGGATAGAATGTTGAAACTGACTCATTCCAGTGATTGTGGCCTTTAAGGCCATCCATCCCTTCCTGTTGCCTAGAGCCCTCGGCATGCTCTGGTCTCCTTTTCTTTACAAGCCATATTTTCCAACCTTCCCTTTAACTCCATGAGCCACCTGTATTCTTTCGATACAAAAAACTTTAAATTAGTCAAATTCTATTGCTTACAACCAAAACTCCTAAATGTGCAGATAAATAATAATAACTATATGAAGAAATGCAAATCAATATAAGTATTTATAGCCTATAAAATTAACAGATTTAAACCATAATGATATTCAGTTGTATCAAGGATGTAGTGAGACAGGCATTCACAGGAACTTTCACTGAGTTTGTTAATTGGTGTTTCCTTTCTGGAGATTATTTTTTGTAATATATGTCAAGAGGATTTAAAAAGTTCATACCTTTTGACTTGGCAATTTTGCCTCTAGGCATTTGTCCTAACAAAAGAACAGGAGCTGGAGATATAGATTTATGTGGAAAGTGTTCAGTATGATTTATAGTAACAAGAAATTGGAATTTACTTAAACGTCCAATATATTAGAGGACAGTCAAGTAAATTGAAGGAGGTATTATCATGTCACAGTTAAAAGTATGGACTCTGGAACTGGTCAGCCTGGCTTCAAGTCCTATTCTGCATCTGACGAGCTATGCAACCTTGGACCAGTTGCTTAGACTTTATCTGTAAAACATAAACAAAATATTATATAATTGTGGTGGCATTTATGTCCTTATGTAGTTCTTCCTCATGTTTGAAAGGCTGACCTTTGTAACCAGTCGAATATTATGAAAATGATGGAATGTGACTTGTGAGTCTAGGTCATAAGAGACATTGTGGCTTCCATCCTGCTCTGTTTTGGGTTACTTGCTCTGGGGGAATCTGGTTGCCATATTGGGAGGGTACTGAAGCAGACCTAGGGAAAGATTCATGTGACAAGAAACCAAAGCCTCCTGCCAACAGCCATGTGAGTGAGCCATCCTGGAAGTGGATCCTTCAGCCTCAGTCAAACCTTCAGATAAAACACGCTGGGTAACTGGTCAACATCTTGACTACAATTTCATGAGAGGCCCGTAACCAGAACCACTCAACTAAGCCACTCTCAAATCCCTGATCCACGGAAACTGTGTGAAGCGATAAATGTTTATTTTTGTTTTAAACCGCTAAGTGTTGGAGTAATTTGTTATACAGTGATAGATAACAGGTCATATAACTTCTCTGAGCCTCAGTTTATTCATTTGTTAAATGAGGACAATACTGTCTGCCCTAGTTTTTTGTGCAGAACAAATAAGGTAAGTGAAGAATTACAGGTCTGCCATGCTTACCTAAAATCTTAGAAGCAAGGTGTGTTTTGGTATTAAGAATTTTTCAGTTTTCATTAAAGTAATAAGATGTACAATATACTGTATATTCTGATCACTCCATTGGGGTCTGACTCAGCACCTCAAAATCAAATGGTAGGGCTTCCCTGGTGGTGCAGTGGTTGAGAATCCGCCTGCTAATGCAGGGGACACGGGTTCGAGCCCTGGTCTGGGAAGATACCACATGCCGCAGAGCAGCTAGGCCCGTGAGCCACAACTACTGAGCCTGCGCATCTGGAGCCTGTGCTCCGCAACAAGAGAGGCCACGATAGTGAGAGGCCCGCGCACCGCAATGAAGAGTGGCCCCCACTTTCCACAACTAGAGAAAGCCCTCACACAGAAACAAAGACCCAACACAGCAAAAATAAATAAATTAATTAATAAACTCTTCTTTAAAAAAAAATCAAATGGTAATATTTCTACATCAAAATGTATGAGTATGGACCCAAAGTAGGATAAATAAAGGCTAAAAATAGTCTCATGTCAGTTTTCACTCTCAGGATTTGCTGCCAGATGAATTTGCTGCAAATATACAAAACAAAACAATCAAGCAAAAAACCGTTTTCAGGGACTTCCCTGGTGGTGCAGTGGTTAAGAATCCACCTGCCAAGGCAAGGGACACAGGTTCGAGCCCTGGTCCGGGAAGATCCCACATGCCGTGGAGCAACTAAGGCCGTACACCACAACTACTGAGCCTGCGGCTCTGGAGCCCGCGAGCCACAACTACTGAGCGTGTGTGCCACAACTACTGAAGCCCGCGCGCCTAGAGCCTGTGCTCTGCAACAAGAGAAGCCACCGCAATGAGAAGCCAGCGCACCACAACAAAGAGTAGCCACAACTAGAGAAAGCCCGCGTGCAGCAACGAAGACCCAATGCAGCCAAAAATAAATAAAATTTGTAAAAAAAAAGAAAAACAGTTTTCAGAGGTTTTTGGATTTTGGAATTGTGATAGGAGGTTGTGGTTTTGTATGTTTTTGTTTTTGTTTTTTAATCATTCCAGGTTGATTTCTTCCCAAACAGTAGCTGCCTATCTTATCTAGTTGGTCTCTGGTTATCTTCCACTTATTTGGATTGATGAGGAAGAGACCAACATGGCCTCCATCACTGCTTGGAAACCCAAGGAGCAGTAGGTTGAAGCACTGGAAAAACCAGAGTTCCAACTAGTGGATCTTTCCCCTTATGAATTTAGTCCTAATTCCTGGGTCAGCACCTGATAGTCATGACCCCAGAGGAGACCAGTGAATCATCCAGTCATGGGGTCTGGAGTTGATTCAGCAAGATCGAAGTGGTGTCAGGAGTGTTTTTGGCTGAAGTTCTTGAAGGTACTGATTACATATCCAATTATGCAACTGGCCCTGAGGCTCGTGTTGTGGTACAACCTGATTCTCACCCAAACTAAGCATGTGAGACAGGGCCCTCACCCGGTAGGCCATGATCTCCTGGTAGATCTCAGGCCCTTGGAGCCCAGGGAAATTATTCCTGCCAAGATGGTTCACTTTCCTTTCTTGAGAGAATGGGGGGTAGACTCAGAGCCACCCTCGTCCATATTTACCCTCTCAGTGTCATCCTTTTCCTCTGAACCAAGGTCAGAGGTGATTTGGGGGGAAACCAGAAGTGATTCCTGTGTCATATTCTATTGATGTGTTGTCTACCTTCATGGTATGAGAGGGGACTTCTCCAGGTTGAATCAGTTCCTAATGTCCAATATTCAATAATTAGAGACTCACTCAAATGGAATTAGACTTTGTCCCCTGTTCTTGTAGGCAGAATAGTATACTAGAACTAGAAATCATGAGCTTGGATTCAAACTCCATTTCTGCTGCTGACTTGACCAATTCACTTTATCTTTCTGAGCTTCATTTTTATCAGTCAAGTGGAATGGGGGTGGGGAGTAAGATAGAAAAACGTGGAAGGGGCTCCATTAGCTTTAATAGTCTATGGTTATCTTTGAGAAGGCTATGTGAATTCCTTCCCTTTCATTCTCTGTTCATCCCATAAATATTTATTGTATACTTACTGTGTGCACTGTTCTAGTTGAAGATACACTGACTGTCTCTGCCCTTAGCTTATATCCTAGTGTGATAAGGCAGAAATCTTAAAAGAGGAAATGGGAGGTAGTGATAAGTACTAAACGGAAAATAAAGCAAGATAAGGGGCTAGAGAGTGAATGTGGGATGGTGGTAGTGGTGGTGGAGTAATCTTGACTACATTTGATGGTAATCAGGGAAGGATCCTTGGAGGGAGGTGACATTTGAGAAGGAACCTGATAATCACTCAGTAATATTTTTTGAATGTATGAGTGAGCCAGAAGTAGTTATTCATGGGATGATCTGGAGGAAAACTTCCTAGACAGAGGAAACAGCAAATATAAAGAACCTGAGTTGGGAATGACCTTGGCATATCTGAAGATTGGAAAGGTGGTGGAGTGGAGGAATAGTGAGTAGAGTGAGTGGTCAGAGAGAAGGTCAGAGGTAACCAAGGCCTTATAGGTCAGGTTGAAGAGTTGGGTTTTATTCTGCTTGCAGAAAGAAACCATTGGCAGAGAAACATAATCTGGTTTACACTTTAAAAATATCATTCTGCAGTGTGACTCCACTTCCAACTCACCAGAATGGCTAAAGTGAAAAAGACAGACAATATCAAGTGTTGTTGAGATGTGGAGCAACTGGAACTCTCATACACTGCTGGTGGGAGTAGAGGTTGGTACAACAAGTTTGGGAAACTGATTGGCTGTATCAGCTTTTTATAAAGCTGAACTTATGCACACCCTGTGACCCAGCGATTTCATTAGTAGATATACACTCAACAGATAAGCACACAAATGTTCACCAAAAGATATGCACATGGATGTTCATAATAGCCCCAAATGGGAAACTACACAAATGCTCATCAAGAGTAGAACAGATACGTGAATTGTGATATTGTCATGTAGTTAAATACTATAGGCAACAAGTATGAACAAGTTACACATAACAATGTGAATGAATTTCACAAACTTAATGTTGAGCAGAAGTCATGTAGACAAGTTCAACCTATCTAGTTCCATTTACATGAAATTCATAAATAGGTACAACTAATATGAGGTTTGGAAGTCAGGATAGTGGTTCCCCCTGGAAAGTCTAATGACTGGAACAAGGTGTCAAGGGGCCTTCTGAGGTGCTATAATATCCTGTTTCTTGATCCAGATGCTGGTTACACATGTGTGTTCCATGGCTTTCTCTAATTATCCCTTTACTCTTGCTTCTCCAGGCCAAATGGGCCTTGAGTCCAGAGAGGTAGAGTGAAGAGTGTGGGAGAATATTTATCCCTGGACACTATAGAGCACTGTCAGCTTTTCCATTTACTGTCACGATTTTCTCAAGCATGCTGGGCAGATGAGATTCATCCGTTTTACAGGCCAAGACTTGGTTGTTTAGTGACCTGCCCAAGGTCCTCTGCCTAGTGCAGGGAGAACTGAACCTCAAATCCAAGTCCTTAGATGCTTCTCATGGGACCCACCATTGTTTCCATTTCTCCATGTTGCCTCTCTGGATTGGACCAGCTGGTCTGTCGGGTCTACTTCTGGGTCCATGACTCGGAAATGTTACATTTGCATTTGAGAATTTGAATCTTGAAACTAATCTAAGAAAATACAGTGCTTTGACCATTGTCTTTATTTATAGAGCCTTGTATCTAGTTATGATTTTTTTAAAGCAATGTTTTTAAGGGAATAAAATATTATAAGAAAAAAAAAAAGAGGCTGGAGGCCCTTAAACTCTAGGGGAAGAAACGGTTTTCACTGTCAGATTTTCTCAGCCCCACTGCGTGGACATACGGAATCATGTGTGACGTTTTTTGCTCTAACCACAAAATTTCATGAATTTTCAGTCACTGAATAACGAATCATCATTCTAGATAAAAAGAAGGAGGCAATTTTGAGGGCAAAAATATTTCCTTGAAAACTTCTTTTCTAATTTAAGAATTAGAATATAAGGCTTTGACCATATTCACTGGGACTGAGCCCTTGTAGGAAGCATGTGCTGTGCCTTTGGCGTGAAAGAGAAGGTCACTGTGTCCCTATAGGATGGGGAGCCAGTGGCCAAGATCTGAGATCTATTTGGTCTCTGTTTCTATGTATCTGCAGCTACAGCTAATAGCTAATAAGCATTGTTTGTTAATAGGAAATAAGAGAGTTCTCTTTCTGGCCAGTTGAAGAAAGCAGGGAGTGTGGAGGCAGCAAGGAAATTAGCATTCACTGAGTACCTTTTGGGTGGGACCTCCGCTACCATGTTACTTGTTACCTAATCAAGCGGAGGCTGTTTATTCTTTTCCTTTTTTAAAAATAATTAATTTAATTTTATTTATTTTTGGCTGTGTTGGGTCTTTGTTGCTGCGTGTGGGCTTTCTCTAGTTGCGGTGAGCGGGGGCTCCTCTTCGGTGCGGTGCGCGGGCTTCTCACTGCAGCGGCTTCTCTTGTTGCGGAGCACGGGCTCCAGAGCGCAGGCTCAGTAGTTGTGGCGCACGGGCTTAGTTGCTCCGCGGCATGTGGGATCTTCCCGGACCAGGGCTCGAACCCGTGTCCCCTGCATTGGCAGGCAGATTCTTAACCATTGCGCCACCAGGGAAGCCCCGAGGCTGTTTATTCTTACACATACAAAGGACTTCATGGGTATGGAAGTGGAGTTTGAATTCCTCGAAGGGACTTAAGATTAAGGGAGGGATCTGGCCAGATTTATTTTTTAGAAAGATAAATGGATCTATTGCTCCCGCCCTTCTGCTAGGAGTGTCCCTCCAGTCCTGACTGAGTGGCAGTGAGAAGAGGAGAGATTGGAGCCAGGGAGAGTAGTTAAGGGGCCTCTTTGCATAGTCTGGTGAGAGGTCCCCATCCAGTACACCCGTGAAGCATTGCCATCTCCTTCCTCCCATCCTTTCTGGGTCGTTGTCATTTACAATGTCATTGTAAATTTAAATTTTAAATGTCACTGACATTCTTAATGCCATTGCATATTTTACTTTTATGTCTGTTAGCACTCCCACCATTCGTGGTTACTATTTTTGCTTTAGACATTGATATGGTCATCTTAAGTGCGTCCTCCTCATCAAGCCCTGAGAAGGGGGAGAATATTATAATTCCTAAAATATAATCTGGGCAGTCATGTCCTAGTGGGGTTGAGTGACTTGCCCAGGATCTTCTTTCATGTTGGAAGATTTGGAGGGTGACTGCTCAGGATTCTGTGGTCTCATCATCACATCCAGTTTGTAGATGAGGATAAGTGCCCACCATCCTCCATGGTGGACACAGAGATGTAAAGACCTGTCATTTGGGGACATTGTCTGTCAGGGACCCCTGGAATGAGAGACAGAAGGGAGAAGAAGGGAGATGAGAAATTAACATGGTCCCAACCTCCCTTGTGAGGGAGTTGAGGGGTGAAGGAGCCGGCACAAGGTAGCAAAAACTTGGACATTTTTATCCCATCTAAATTCTGATTTTACAGGTGGGGAAATGAAGGTCCAGAGAAAGGAGGTAAATTATAACAATAATTGTTGTGAATTGTTGATTGCCAGCTACGTTATGGATGTTACCTCTTTTAATTCTTGCAGCAATCCTATGAGGGAGTGTATTAGTTTCCTCTGGCTGCTGAAACAACTTGATGGCCTAAAACAACAGAAGTGTATTCTCTCAAGTTCTGGAGGCCAGAAGTCCAAAAATCAAGTTGTTGCCAGGGCTGCCCTCCCTCCGGAGGCTCTGGTGACGACTCTTCCTTGTCTCCTCCAGTTTCTGATGGCTTCAGGCATCCTTGGCTTGTGGGCTGCATAGCTCGTCTCTGCCTTCGTCTTCACTCAGCCTTCTCCTCTGTGTCTCAAATCTCCCTCAGCCTTTCTCATATAAGGACACTTGCCACTGGATTTACGATTCACCCAGTTAATCCAGGATTGTCTCATCCTGAGATGCTTTATGTAACTACATTTGCAAAGACCCTTTTTCCAAATAAGGTTTTATCTTTTGGGGCCATGATTCAACCCACTACAGAGTGATAGCGTCATCATCTCCATTTTGCCAAAGGGGATACTGATGCTCAGAGAGGTTAAGAGACATCCCCAAGGCCACACAGTTACAGATGGCTCTTTGCAGTGCATTATATTTAAGGACAGAAATGGTAATAATGGCTAACCTACAGACAGCACTTTTGTATATTCATTCAGTTAATCCTCTCAAAAACTCTCTGAGGAGGCAGGTGTATTATCATAATACCCAATTTAGAGATGAGGAAACTGAGAAACAGAGAGGTTGGTTAATTTCCTCAGGACCACACAGCCAGGCACGTTGGCCCCATCTGTGCTCTCGTCCACTCAGAAACTGCCTTATAGGCTCCTCTGCAGATGCGAAAGATCACGACACAAGCCATTGTCAGAGGTGTTTTCAGTGGTGACTGGGTAGTTTCAAAAGGGGTTCTGAAAGATAGGCCCCTAAGATCTAGTGGGGGAGACATACTATAGGCAAGATTACAGATCCATGGAGCTTGTGCAAACCCCTGGACAGGGGACGCTGCTCTGGACATGGGATGCCTCTGTACCTGTCTCGGGGCTTTCACCTCCTGGCTGGCAGCCCCATAGCATACTTCCCCTTGCTTTTGTCCTGCACTTGTCTGCTGATGGCACAGGCATCCTGTGGGTCAGCCAGGCTAGCAACTGTGTGCTCTCTCTTCCTTGCTTCCCACCTCTTCCCCTTTCTGCATCCAATTAGTGTCCAGTTCCCCGTGGATTCTGCCGTCTTGTTTCACATGTCCTCCCCTCCCTTTATTCCTCGCTGCCATGTTAGTGGCCAGAACTCATCATCCCTCCCAGGGACTGGGAATAGCAGCCCATCTAAACTCTCTGGGGGCTTCCCTGGTAGCGCAGTGGTTGAGAATCTGCCTGCCAATGCAGGAGACACGGGTTCAAGCCCTGGTCCGGGAAGATCCCACATGCCGCAGAGCAACTAAGCCCGTGCGCCACAACTACTGAGCCTGCGCTCTAGAGCCCACGAGCCACAACTACTGAGCCTGTGTGCCACAACTACTGAAGCCCACACGCCTAGAGCCCGTGCTCCGCAACAAGAGAAGCCACCGCAATGAGAAGCCCGCGCACCACAACGAAGAGTAGCCCCTGCTTGCCGCAACTAGAGAAAGCCCACGTGCAGCAGCAAAGACCCAACCCAGCCAAAAATAAATATATAAAATAAATAAACTCTCTGGATTTCTCCATCCTTCCACTGGCTGCCTGCAGAGTGATCTTCCTATAGCCCTCACCTGGACAAAGCACATGCCTTCCCCAGGGCCAGTTAACGCCTTCCTCATATCGGGTCCCCCCCACCATGCTATTCTAAAAATTTACCTCCTCTCTCCTTTGTGCTGCATCCTAATGCCCAACTACCATTCGTTCATTCATTCATTCATTCGTTCAGCAAACTTGTTTTGATTGCTCTGTGTCAGGAACCAGGGAAACAGATGTGACCAAGGCAGCCCTGTTCTCCGTCCTCATGGAACCTCCATTTGGGTGAGGGTGTCAACTAAGTAAACTCAGGAAAACAAAACAATAAATTATTATGATCAAAGGTATGACGGGAAGATACAAGGGGTGAGCAAGAATAATGCAGTGGGTGGGGTGGCGGCTGTTTTGGGTAGGGTTTCAGGAAGGGTGCTGAGGAGATGCTGGAAGGTTCCTGTGATACCTGAGCCAGGTCACGTGGGTATATGGTGCTTAGCAACTGGGCAGTAAACACTAGTCACCATCACTCATGGATTCCTTCACTCAGCTAACATTTTCTGAGGGCTAATCGTTGCACCCTTGGGCACAGACCCCGGTGGTCTCAGTCTCAAGTGGAGAATTAATCTGGGCTCTTTCAAATCCATTAGCATTCTTAGTTTTGCCCTTCAGATAAGTCAAATAAATCTATAGCCAAAGTGGGGATTAATTCTGTTTTCTTCTCCAATACTCCACAAAAGAGAAGTGTCTCAGAGGCTCTGCTAATGAATTCTACCATTTTCTCCTCGGTCTTATCTTGAGTATAGATGTCTCCACATTGCCTCCCTTCCAGTCCCTTTCAGAGGGTTTTGATTTTGCAGTTGCCCTGAGGTGGCCTCTTGTCTCTGAATGTGAGTAAAGCCAATGGGTCCTTTGGGGAAACTGCAGAGATAGCCTCTGATTTCGAATAGGACCTACCTCTGTGCTTGCGTCTTTCAGACCCCTGGAATTCATGAATCTCTCTCCTCAAAGCACCATTTTCTGGACCATCAGCTTCTTCTGGGAGTGTTACTGGAGATTTCTGGACCGCAGGGCCTGGAATCTTAATTAAACAAGTGAAATGAAGAGGAAAAGAGACTTGTGCCTATCTTTAGGGAAAACAAAACCCCAATTCCCCACATGAAGAGAATGACGTGGTGTTTGAATGGGAGCCTAGAATTCCTATAAGACTGCATGAGAGCTGACATTTCAGAAACCAGACCCCCTCCCTCCAGCACCCTCAGCATTGGCTTCTGCTTTAAGGTGCAGCCTCTCACGACGTCACCCCAAAGGCTTATGTTGGCAAGACCGAGAATAAGACATTGTGGTAACATTATGCTAACAGATTAGTTCTCTTAGATCATTTCTCATGACTGACCCTGGACTTCTCCTTATGGACCCTAACTCCTTTTTTTTTTTTTTTTTAACATGTTTATTGGAGTATAACTGTTTTACAATGGTGTGTTAGTTTCTGCTTTATAACAAAGTGAATCAGTTATACGTATACACATGTTCCCATATCTCTTCCCTCTTGCGTCTCCCTCCCTCCCACCCCTCTAGGGGGGTCACAAAGCACCGAGCTGATCTCCCTGTGCTATGCGGCTGCTTCCCACTAGCTATCTATTTTACATTTGGTAGTGTATATATGTCCATGCCACTCTCTCACTTCGTCACAGCTTACCCTTCCCCCTCCCCATATCCTCAAGTCCATGCTCTAGTAGGTCTGTGTTTTATTCCCGTCCTACCACTAATCTCTTCATGACATTTTTTTTTCTTAGATTCCATATATATGTGTTAGCATACGGTATTTGTTTTTCTCTAACTCCTTCTTGATTGGCATTTGGCAGACATTGCTCACCTTGGACTTTTGGGAAGCTCCTCGGAAGCTGTTTCTCATATACATTGGCCTTGGAATCCATTAAAGAGTTGCTAGTCCCTGTGATATGGTTTAGTTCAGCTCAGTACACATGTACTGATTATCTTCTCAGACGTGTTCCCTGCCACGAGATGCCCCTGATGAAAATGGGGAGACGAGGAGGAGTCGGTGTCATGGTGGCCCAGCCTGGGACAGAGAGCGATGAGGGCTCATCAGGATGCCTTTCTTGGGGGAGAGTTATCTATAGTGGGATGGATAGAGCGTCCTCCCCAAATTCATGTCAACTCAGAACTTCAGAATGGGACCTTATTTGGAAACAGGGTCTTTGCAGATGTGATAAGGTAAGGATCAAGATGAGATCATACTAGATTAGGGTGGGCCCAAAGTCCAATAAGAGACAGAGAAGAACACACAGAGAAGAAGGTCCTGTGATGACAGAGGCGGAGATTGGAGTGATGCAGCCACCAGCCAAGGAATGGCAGCATTTTCCAGGAGCCAGCCGAAGCTGTAAGAGATGAGGAAAGATACTTCCTTAGAACTTTCAGAGGGAGCCCAGCCCTGCCGATACCTTGATGTTGAATTTCTAGCCTCCAGAACTGTGGGAGAACAAATTTCTGTTGTTTGAAGCCACCAGGTTTGTGGTAGTTTGTTATGGCAGCCTTGGGAACCAACACAGTGTCTGAGCTGAGTCCTAAAGGAAGTGTCAGAGTCTTGCCCTCATTCTCCCATCCTTTCCCTGTTTGAGCACATCTGGTTGGGAAAACTCCATCGGTCTGTGAGGTTGGTGACAGCAGGAGCCTCATTCACCCCCTTGTTCACTCCATGACCCCCATATTTACCACCGTGCCTGGCATGTAGGGGTCTCTGGTCAGTATCTGTTGCATGCATAACAGTCTCTGAGTGAATGAATGAAGAAGACAAGAGGGCTCTCAGAGGAGGACCAGTTAGCAAGATGCAGGAATCAGATCCTCAGGTGTGAGAAGCCATGGTAGCCAGAGGGGCAAGGCTGTTCAGGGCTGTCTGAGTCATTTGCTCTTCCTTGGCCAAAGTGGGCTCTTAGGGAAGTTTTTCATCGGGGGCGTGCAGACTAGCCAGTAATGAGGACAGGGAGAAGGACCAAATAGGGAAGAAGAGAAAGGAACTTGGCCGTGTTCACTGCCCACTCAGTGTCAGACAGTGTACTGTTAACGGTCATCATCTTTCTTGTCATTCTCCAAATAATCCCTCAGGTAGGTAAAAATGCACCCATTTTCCAGATGTGGAAACTGAAGCTCAGAGAGGTGAAGTAACCTGTCAAAAGTTGCCCTTCCAGTGAGGGGCAGAACCCGAATCCAAGCCCAGGTCTCATTTGCTCCCACGTTTGTGTTCTCTGCAGCACAACATGCTGCTTCCACAAATAAACAATTGTTGGCAAGGGAAGGTCATTGGGGGTCCCTGAAGCTGGGAAAGGATTTAATGCCTTCCAAGTCCAGATGACTGGAGAGGGGGGATTCTCTGAAAAATGATCCAAGAGGACAGAAGGCATGCAGAGAGTTCTGGGGGCCTGGATCATCTGAAGGCCGTCAGCTGTGCCCTTTTGAATAGTGTTCTTGGGGTAAAAATCAGTGTCATTTTCTTCCCCACCATATTACATACTACTCTAGTCTATGTTTTTCGTTCTGCAATAATAATTTTTAAAGCTTAGACACCATCGGGGGTCCTCCCTGACCTAAAGCCCAATGCGTCTCATAATTAAGCCCTTGTTCTCACCCAGAGCAGCATGGACACCCCAGTGGTGTTTAGGACCCGTTCGTTTGTGCAGCCGCTCATTCATTCCACAAATATGTCAGCGTTGTCTGTGTGCCAAGTGCTGATTGAATTTGGCCCGGGGTTTCTAGGGCACTGAGAGTCTGTCTTTCCTTTCATGAAGAGCTCCCCTTTCAGTTCCATTTGCCAGGTCTCTATGGTGCTGCAATGTGAAAGAAGCTGGAATAAAGGGGGGAAGGGAGGTGGGTAGAAAGGTTGGAAAGGGCTCCATGGAGGAGATGAAGGCCAAGTAAGAGTTCAGTAGGTGGCGCTGAGGAAGGCATCATAGCAGGAGAAGTAGCATGTGCAAAGGCACGGGGGCATGTCGGAGCTGGGTGGGGAGGGTGGTGTCAGACATCCTGAGAATGTGTTTGAATAAAGCTAGTTACAGCCCGTGCCTCTGGGACGTTACAGATTTTTGTTGTCGGTGGCAAAGGTAAATTCAGTCTACCTTGGAACTTTGGTTTTAAGATGTGGACACTTGGGACTTGCTCTTGTTCACCAGACAGAATGGATGCAGAAGAGGATGAAGCAGGATCATAAGGAGACCACCTGGAGGGGAGACAGGAGGCGCCAGGTCGGCTTTCACCTTCGAAGCCACCACTGCTCATGGGGCGAGAGTCAGGGAGGGTTTGCATGGGGCCAGGATGCCAGCAACTCTCTCCCGCTGGGGCCATGTAGCTCTGCCAGGGGACAGCCAGTGCAGGGTCTGCTGGCCGTGTCCTGGTCAGTGCATGGCCGGACGCACTGTGGCCTCAGCACAGCAGACCTTCTTCCAAGATGCCTGCTGGGAGTTGGGGCTGGGAGGGGCATGGTTCAGTGCTGAAGCTAGCAGCCCCTCCAGCGCCCCACTTACCACTCCCCTGCTGCAGTTCCTTTCCTCTGATGCTGTTTTCTCTGCTGGCCCCCCTCCTGCTCACTGGTATGTGTTGGGACAGGGTGTTCGATATTTTTGTTAATGTTTTCTTGCTTAGCACTGCTCTGCTTCATTTTCCCCCCTTCCCTTGTTGCCCGTTGAGATGATTACTCAAGCTAGTTGACATTTTTCTACTTAAAATGTTTCAGTTTAACTGCTGCTGGCTAAATATATTTTGACCTCAGCTCTGGACTGTGACTCTCCCCTCAGCCAGTGAGACGGAGGAAGCTTTGTGCCAAAACCTTCTCGCTCTTTCGTCGGACTGAGATTATCCTCGGCAGATTGGAAAGGATCCCTCGTGTCCTGAGGGTCGTTTTGCAGCCCAGTTCAGATACGGGGTTTGGCCCTCAGGATGCCCAGGTGTATGAATGCACCTGTCACAGATGCATCTGATTCGATGCACGAGCTGGCCTGCGATGTGTGTCCGAATGTGTTTGGCTCTGGTGCCATCTTTCTTTCTAAATCCCAGCAGACAATTTACATAGTTCTTCTGTGCCCCAGGGAGATTTGGACAAGTTCTGAGTAGCCACAAACTCTGGCAGCTTATTACATATTGGACTGAGACGAAGGGAAAAGAAAGTCAAGGCATTAGCAAGTCTCTGACAGAAGGACTATTGGAGGCCACGGAAGGAGTTTATAGATGGCAAGACTCCCAGGCAAATAGTGCCCTCTGGACAAAGCCCTTTACCCTGCAGGCTTGACTGAGGTAGGCCGTGCCAACCAGACTCGCCAGACTCGGTTCAAGAGGGGAAAAGGGAGGGAAAGAGGGAAGGACAGACTGCCCTCCTTAGCAGAGAGCCTGAGGGGGCGTAAACTAGTGTCTACACGGACGTACCTCTGAATTTGAGATCCCAGAGACAGTGTTGATTCAGCTTCCACGTTCATTTACTCATTCTTTCATCCACTCATCATACGTTTAGTGAGGATCTGCGATCCACGTGGCTGACACTGAGCCCAGCTCCGACTCTGGGAATGCAGAGGAGAACAGGACAGATGTAAGACTCTAGAGGGGAGAACGATGATCAAGCCTTCACAAATAGGGTGAGGGTCTCAAAGGGGACATATAAGAGAGCTGACCCAGGCTGGGGTGGCAGGGGGCATGGAGGGCCTCCTTGATGCAGTGACTTTGTACATCTAGAGTGTCAGGTATAAATTGAAATTACATTAGGTGAAGAGGTGAGAGAGGTGTGTATCAGGCAGGGGCAAGAGCAAGTGCAAAGGCCCTGTGGCAAGAGAGAGGAGGGGGACTAATAAAGGATGACTGAAGCAGAGATGACTGCAGGGGTGGGGGGTGGGGAAGAGGAGTAGCAACAGATCAGGGCAGAGAGATAGGCAGGTGCTGGGTCATGGAAGGCCCTAGAGGCTAGATGGAGGACTGGGGGCTTCAGGCAAATGTCTCTGGAAGACTCAACATTATTTTAAGCAGGAAAGTAACACGATCAGGTTCGTGCTTTAAAAAGAATACCTGGGGCTTCCCTGGTGGCGCAGTGGTTGAGAGTCCGTCTGCCGATGCAGGGGACACAGGTTTGTGCCCCGGTCCGGGAAGATCCCACATGCCGCGGAGCGGCTGGGCCCGTGAGCCATGGCCGCTGAGCCTGCGCGTCTGGAGCCTGTGCTCTGCAACGGGAGAGGCCACAACAGTGAGAGGCCTGCGTACCGCAAAATAAATAAATAAATAAATAAATAAATAAATAAATAAAATAAAAAGAATACCTGTTATTTGAGGAAGGATCAGAGGGACAGGAGTGGAAGCAGCGAGTCTATTAGGAGGCTGGTAGGAGGTGAGGATGGCTGCACTCAGAGAAGCAGCAATGAAGACAGAGGGACTGGAGGTATTCGTGGTCTGTTTCAGGGGCGTCGCGGACAGGACCTGTTGATGGATCAGATGAGGGCCATCAGGGAAGGCATCTCTGAGCAGGACTTGAGGGAGGAAGGGAGCCACGTGGTTATGAGCTGGGGCCAGCGTTTTCAGGTGGAGGACGCAGCAAGTGTGGAAACAGGAAGTGGAGACTTGCTGGGAATGTGTGAGCTGGAGGCTAATGCTGAGGGAGAGGGGTACATGGTGGGAGATGAGGCCAGGAGCCGAGAGCAGAGAGGTGGCAGGGCCAGTGGGTGAGCCTGCAGTTCCCTGCAGGTGGTCTGAGACAGCTGGGAAGGCTTTGGAGGGGACAAGGGAATGACCTATTCTGACTTATTTTTTCTATGTGTGAAAGATCACACAGGCTGCTGTGTTGAGGAGAGGTTCGGGGCAAAGGTGGAAGCGGAGAGACCAGTGAAGAAATGATGGTGAGAGTCCAGCTGAGTCAATATGGCAGCTGGGACCAGAGACAGAGCTACGGGTGGTGAGACACGGTCGGTCTCTGCATATTCTTGGAACAAATGGAGTGAAGTGTGAGAGAAAGAGCCAAGAGTAGTGTCCGAGGCTTTGGGCCTGAGAAACTGGGAGAAGGTATTGTTCTGTCCCAGAGTGGAGAAGCCTATGGGAGGAGTTGTCTTGGAGAGGAAAGAGTGATCTTGAACATGTTTAGTTTGAGGTGTCTGCTTAACACTGATGTGGAGACGTAGGGCAAGCAGTGGAGTCCGGAGTCAGAGAAAGCTGCAAAGTCAGCAGCGTTGGGACAGTATGGAAAGCCATGCACTGGGAGAGCTCATGCACCCCGGGAGTGAGAGTAGATACAGAAACGTTCCCAGGGCTCAGCACCGGGGTGAGGCGACCACCACGTATTTGCCAGGGAAACAAGGAGACAAGAACGAACTGCAGGGAGAAGGAAGAGAAGCAAGAGCAAGTGGGTGTCCCGGAGGCCGAGAGGAAGGTATTTCAAGATGGCGAGAGGGTCAGTGGGTCATACGCGGCTGACTGGTCAAGTCCGACAAGAAGTGAAAACGGGCTGCCGTGTAGGCACTGTCGGAGTCACTGGTCACTTTCACAGGTACAGTTTGAGGGAGAGGTGGGATCGAGAGCCTGAACAAAGACGTTCAAAGAGAAGAGGCTGAAATAAGGCCAGCCAACAGCTCAGGCGACAGCGTCCAGGATGACCATCTGGGGAGGGTGTCTGGACCACAACCAAGTGGTCTGGGGAGCAGGGCAGAGCTTCAGACCCCAGCAGGAGAAAGAGCCCAAAAAATACAAACTAGGAAGAAAGGAAAAGTCCAGAACATGGACGTGGAGAGCAGGACGGGGAGGAAGGCGTCAGCCTGGGGGCACCGTGGTGCCAGGCTCAGGGCAGCAAGACTCATCCCAGGTGGGAAGAGGACGTCGCCTCCCTTGCTGGGCTGGGGTCGGGGGGGCCCAGGCCAGGATGGGAATGGGACCAGCAGGTGAAGGTCTTCTGTGCCCGCAGCTGAGCGGGGGGTGGTTCTCGACCTCACTGCACGTACATTTCAATGACCTGGGATGCCTCTCAAAAATACAGAGCTCTGGTCCCACCTCTGAGAACCCCTGTCTGTCCATCCCGAATGTGACGTGGTCCCATTTTCAAACATCATCCCAGGTGATTGTAATGTGCTAGCAGCTTCAGCTAATTCCTGAGTTTGGGACTGAGCTAGTGTGGGAGGCTCTTTGAGACAAAGAGGGCCGTAGGGAAAGTCAGCCCTGGCATTGGAAGGGCCGTAATTGCGGTAATCTCTGAAGGAATTTGTTGGCTTTCCTCAGGACAGCAATTCTCATAACATTTACCAAATTGAAAATCTTGCTTAATTCTGTAGGTCTACAGCTCCACAGAGGCTAGAGAAAAACATCATTTGGCACCAGAAACACATTTTATTCTGCTGGTGCAGATAATTTTGCAAACACTGTATACTGAGTTTCACATACTCTTCTGGAATTCCAATGCACTACATCCTAGAATGCAGAGAAACACAGTCATGGCAATTGCTCTTGCTGCCACCTGGACCAAGTGCTTCCAGAAACCCTCTTGGGTGTCTTTGCCCTCTCATTCTGAACTTCTGTGATGTTCTGGGAAGATGTGGTTTTTAATCAGCTCAGCATTTATTTCTTGCTTTGGGGAACCATTTCTATCCCATTATGCTCAGTTCAGATAGGTTGTCAATGAAACCGTTAACCCCACCTCTGCCTGTAGAGACATGATCCAGGACAAGCCAACTCTAGTAGCACAATCTGGAAACAGTGATTGGCTCAAGAGGGAGGCATGGAGTTCCAAAAGGGCCAATCAGCATCGTTTAGGGAGGCAGTTATTATATGGATAACGGTAAAGTTCCTCCCGAGGATGCCAAGCTAGAGAGTATGGGTCTGGATTTATCAGTTGCCATTGTTCTCACACTGTGTGGATAAAGAAGCTTATTTGTAGAGTAGAGCCTAACAGAGATGAGGTAGAGAAGGAGGGAGGGAGAGAGGGAAAGGGAGAGAGAAAAGATAGAGAGGCAGAGACAGAGACAGAGAGACAGCGTTCTGTCAACAGTATGCTTGGTCCCAGGCCTCCAGGCTCCGGAACTTTCAGTTCTGTGAGCTCTCCCTGCACCCTTCCAGGGTTAAGCTTTTTGGAGTTGGGTTCTGTCTCTTGCAACAGAGCATCTTGACTAGGACAGATGACTTCTCAGTTTCTCGTGGGCCTCAGGGGGTGGTGGAGGGGTGAGGGATGCACCGGAGAGTGAGGCAGGCATGGTCAAAGAGCTTATGAGGCAGCTGCCCCTGGGACGTCCAGGTGTCGGTCTCAGGGTCGTAGCAGTCGAAGGAGGCCGAGTCCTCGATGCTGCAGTCCGTGGTCAGATGCCGCCCACCCGTCACGTAGAGCTTGTTCCCCATCACCGTGGCCCCGTGGTGCATCCTCCGGTCTTTCATGTCTGCGCATTTGACAAATTTGTTGGACCGAGGGTCATAAGCAAGGATCCTCCTTGTGTAACCTGAAAACCAAATGGTATATCGACAAGGTCAGCGATGCTTATTTGGGACTGGAGGTCAGCGGTCCGGGGACCTGTCTGATCTCTGTCATCGCCTAACCCTGAGGCGGAACTCTGAGCTAAAGCGTGGAATGTTTCCATAACCTGCTCAAGGTCTTGTGTGTGGCAGAGCTGGGGTGTGGACCCAGATCCGTCTGACTTCAGTCTCTGCATCTTAACTCGAAGTGAGGGCAACACTTTTGTCGTTCGTTCTTAGATTGAGAGCAGAGATTCCAGTGGCCTTCTCAGCCTCGTTAGCTTTTTCATCTTTCTCATATGCTCATCCAAGAGCTTTAACAATCCCAAGACGGAGCCTTTGGGAACTCAGAAGTGGGTCCCCACGACAGCCCTATCTGGTGGGTACTCTTGTGATCCCCATTTTACAGATCAGCACACAGAGGCATAAAGAGATGAATAACTTGCCTAAGAGTGTACAGCCAGTTAGTGGCAGAGTCAGGATTTGGTTGTTTTTTTTTTTTTTTTGTGGTACGCGGGCCTCTCACTGTTGTGGCCCCTCCCGTTGCGGAGCACAGGCTCCGGACGCGCAGGCTCAGCGGCCATGGCTCACGGGCCCAGCCGCTCCGCGGCATGTGGGATCTTCCCGGACCGGGGCACGAACCCGTGTCCCCTGCATCGGCAGGCGGACTCCCAACCACTGCGCCACCAGGGAAGCCCCAGAGTCAGGATTTGAACCCAGGTCTGTCTGACCCCCAAACCAGCCCTCTTAACCATAGTATTATACTACAATTACAGAGAAATGATCCCTTAGCAGCTAATCTTATTTACAACAGCAAATGTTTTTTTGAGTATTTGCCCCGGGTCTGGGATAGTGCTAAGTGGTTTAGATAGATGAGCACATTTTATGATCACAACTCTGTGAAATAGGTTCATTATTTCATTCCTTGTTTGACAGGGAGAAACTTCTGGATGAGAAAAGAGCTTTGTCAAGTCGTCCACACTCCCCTAGTTGGATGGGTGTACTTTTATTTTATTTTTTTACATTTATTTTTTATTTTATATTGGGGAATTGTTGATTTACAATGTTGTGTTAGTTTCAGGTGTAGAGCAAAGTGGTTCAGTTATGTGCTTTTAAAAAGACTGTCTTGGGACATCCCTGGTGGCGCAGTGGTTAAGAATCCACCTGCCAATGCAGGGGACATGGGTTCGATCCCTGGTCCGGGAAGATCCCACATGCCACAGAGCAACTAAGCCCGTGCTCCAGAACTACTGAGCCTGCGCTCCAGAGCCTGCGAGCCACAACTACTGAAGCCCGTGTGCCTAGAGCCCGTGCTCCACAACAAGAGAAGCCATTGCAATGAGAAGCCCGTGCACGTCAATGAAGAGCAGCCCCTGCTCGCCACAACTAGAGAAAACCCACGCACAGCAACGAAGACCCAGCGCAGCCAAAAATAAATAAATAGATAAATAAATTTATAAAAAAAAGAAAGACTGTCTCGTAGAAAAACATCAGTGACCGTTTTCCCATGGGAGATACCAAGTTCGTGTCCAGCCTCTCGATCTTCTGTTAAAACTCACCTCCCACGATCACAATCCGCTCCCCAAGTACCACGGCAGGGGCACATACATTCTTGATCATTCTCGTCTCCATTTTGAACCACGTGTTTCTGGAAATGTGATAAACCTGACAGAGAAATATAATCACGGCACTGCATTTTAAAGTGATAACGTTTTTAAAAGATAGAAATAGTAATTAAGAGGGTGAAAGAGCGGTGATTTCTCTTTCTTTTCACTTTTTTTCCCCAGTTCTTAAAATGTAGTTATCTTACTATCAGTAAACAAAATATAATTAAATAACAGAAAGAAGAATGTTCCCAGAAATTGGTCTTTATGTGGCTTTGTGAGCTCAGTGGCTGTGTGTCTATGGAATGGACCGAGAGTGAAGTGTTTTGTAGTATGTGTTTGCTTGCCTTGCTTGGGACATTTCTTTCCTTTCAATGAGAAATGGAGCAACTTGGAAATGCGTAAAACCAGTGATTTTTCAATCATTTTTATTTCTGGCTCATGTTTAAATTTCTAAATGTTCCAGTGTATCCGAGAGGCTCTTAGGGCCAAGAATAAATTTAGGGCTAAAGGAGGAAGGCTTTTGAACAACAGGTCATGCCTGAAAGTCATTAGAATCCTAGAAAAAAGTAAGCATGAGAAAAGGAAGAAAGAGCAAAGAGGTGGAGGCAGGATTTCTTGGCCTTGGTCTGAAATAAGAGTAGGAAATCATGATTCCCAGAGCACGCGCTCCTGTCAGATGCCTCAGTTTAAAGTTTAAATGTCAAATGCCGATTAGTTCATTACTGGCAGAATTTAGCACAAGAGATATAGGATGGACTTCATGTAAGAAACGAAGGAACAAAATATTCCAATATTCTTGACTGGAAATTCTTTCTGTACAAAATATTTTTGCCACCATATCAAAGGCCTTATATTTTATCATTTTACCAAATTTGATCTTCACAACCATCCTATGATGTAGATACCATTACTTCCCTCTATCTTCCAGATTAGACCATTGAGGCTGAGAGAGGTGAAATGACATGCTCAAGGTCACACAGCTAGAGTTGTAGAAGAGCTGGTCTGATTGAACCCAGAATCCATGCCTTTATCCACCACACTCATGGCTCTGCTTGGGGCCATGGAGATGTGGCTTTTCTTTCTTTTTTTAAAAAAATAGATTTAAAAAAAAGCATTTACTATTTTAATTTGCCTTTATTTCAGTATTAGTAGTGTTTAAAGATGTTTGGTGATGGTTTGTATTTTTGGCCGTGCCCCGCAGCCGCAGCATGTGGGATCTTAATTCCCTGACCAGGGATCAAACCCGTGTCCCCTGCAGTGGAAGCACGGAGTCTGAACCACTGGACCGCCAGGGAAGTCCCTTTTATAGATTTCTAAAATCGAAGTATAGTTGATTTACAATGTTGTGTTAGTTTCAGGTGAACAGCACAGTGATTCAGTTTATATATATAACTGAATTCAGATTCTTTTCCCTTATAGATTATTACAAAATATTGAGTATAGTTCCCTGTGCTATACAGTAGGTCCTGGCTGGTTACCTATTTTATATATGTATGTGTATATGTTAATCCCAATCTCCTAATTTATCCCCCTGCCACCCCAGCTTTCCCCTTTGATAACTATAAGTTTGTTTTCTATATCTGTGGGTCTGCTTTTGTTTTGTAAGTCAGTTCATTTGTATCCTTTTTTGTTTGTTTTTTTTTTTTTTAGATTCCACAGATAAGCAATGTCATATGATATTTGTCTTTCTCTGTCTGGCTTACTTCACTTAGTATGATAATCTCTATGTCCATCCATGTTTTGTGAATGACATTAGTTTATTCTTTTTTATGGCTGAGTAATATTCCATTGTATATACATACCACATCTTCTTTATTTATTCATCTATTGATGGACATTTAGGTTGCTTCCATGTCTTGGCTATTGTAAATAGTGCTGCTATGAACATTGGGGTACATGTGTCTTTTTGAATTATGGTTTTCTCCAGATATATGCCCAGGAGTGGGATTGCTGGATCATTTGGTAACTCTATTTAAAATTTTTTAAGGAACCTCCATACTGTTCTCCGTAGTGGCTGTACCAGTTTACATTCCCACCAATGTCCATCCATGTTTTGTGAATGACATTAGTTTATTCTTTTTTATGGCTGAGTAATATTCCATTGTATATACATACCACATCTTCTTTATTTATTCATCTATTGATGGACATTTAGGTTGCTTCCATGTCTTGGCTATTGTAAATAGTGCTGCTATGAACATTGGGGTACATGTGTCTTTTTGAATTATGGTTTTCTCCAGATATATGCCCAGGAGTGGGATTGCTGGATCATTTGGTAACTCTATTTAAAATTTTTTAAGGAACCTCCATACTGTTCTCCGTAGTGGCTGTACCAGTTTACATTCCCACCAACAGTGTAGGACGGTTCCTCTTTCTTCCGTGTGGCTTTCTTGATGGAGGCTTTCAAGACTGAAGCCCTCTTGAAGTCTCTGTCAGTCCTTAAAGTTGGTGAAGCATAGAGGAGGCCACAGCTAGAGACAGGGGCAACCACAATGGCTGTCAAGCCTCATGGTTTCATCTGCAAATATGTAGGGAACACTCTTTGGAAACATGAGATCCTTGGAGGAAAAGCAAACACTGGTTGCGTTTTACTTGAGTAATTGGCTCCTGGCTTTCTGTTCTCTATTAGCTTTGGGGATGGTTTCAAACTGATTCACTTTGCTGTAAAGCAGAAACTAACACACCGTGGTAAAGCAATTATACTCCAATAAAGATGTTAAAAAAAAAAAAAAAGATTAAACATTTGTTCACAATCCTCACCATACCGCCAGAGAGGATGAGGCAAGGACAACAAAGGATGGTCTTTGACCCATGGAGGAAGTGATACTTTGTTATGGTAAAGGATTTGCTTAACACCATCCAGCAATAGGGGTAGAAAGAAGGCCAGGTAGAAAGGTACACGCACACACACAATTTGCACAGCAACGCCACGGCAGTCTCGTCCTTAAAAAGAATGCTTGCATGCAGATAAACCATCTGATGAAGAAATCTTTGAACCTATACTTGAAAATCCAACCTACCCCATCAAGTAACCCCAAGCATTCATCTTGAACGATGTCTGAATGAGTACAATTTCCATTACAAAGCTAATGCTAAGTAGATAAGAAGAGCTTCCAAATTAATACTTTCCCCATTTTCCCCTTCTCATGACTGCAGTGTAAAAGGATCACTCACATGTTAGTGTTTTGGTTTTTGTTTTTTGGCTCTTTAAGCTTCGTGTTTAATTGTCCTAAACATTTCTTGATGAGGTAGCTTAAAAGCTTCTTTTGAGCTTTGTATTTATTCTTAGGAATCGGTAACAATTTTGTAATGTGAAATCATCAACAGAGTTGTTAACTTTATTTTGAAAAATAGTTTTTTTAAAATGTAGGAGGGGGCTTCCCTGGTGGCGCAGTGGTTGCGCGTCCGCCTGCCGATGCAGGGGAACCGGGTTCGCGCCCCGGTCCGGGAGGA
>NW_021145503.1:35635-40537 GCF_002837175.3 Physeter macrocephalus
GGGAGAGGCCCGCGTACCACCAAAAAAAAAAAAAAAAAAAAAAAAAAAAAAATGTAGGAGGGGCTCTAGCTTTACACAGAAGCTCTTTATTACACCTGTGTTGTGTGGCCAGAGCTTGGAGGGGAAGAGAACATGTCTCCCTTGGCTCAAGTAAATGAGTGGGATTTGGAACAGACTTAGACTCTGCCTAGATGGTCAGGGAAGAGTAGACAATGTGGGCTGGAGAAGTGAAGGAAAGAGAAAAACAAGAAAAGGATTGCATTGAAATTATCACTTTTCTGTTTCCACTGGCACCAACTTAGTCTGAGCCACCATCATCCCTTGCCTGGACCTGTGGAAGAATCTCCCACCTCTCTTTCCTTTGTCCACTCAGGCCTCTTCCAGTGCCTTCTCCACAAAGCGTCCAGAAGGAAATTCTAAAAATGCAAATTTGACTACTTCACCTACCCTGCTACCCTTAGGCTTGAACCCCATTTCCTTGACAAGGCCTGGAAAGCCCTGTCAGATCAGCCTCATCTCCACACTCATCCCCCCAGGAATGTTCTGAAATTTCTGTAGGAGGGTCTCAAGGGCAGCGGTCTGGTGGAGGGGGTTGCTTGCGTGGCTTGGGAAGGGGGCTGAGAGAGATTATGGGGGGACTGACCATCCCCAGCTCCGCCTTGGTGCACAGACTTGCTGCAACCTGGTCATGCTTTCGGCTCGTCCAGGCGAAGGGCCGTGCCCCTTTCTGCTTCAGGGCCTTCGTGCCAGCTTCATTCCTTACCCAGGAACGCCACCCCTCCCTCAGCAGATGAGTGTGACTCCTGCTCCAGACGCAGGCTCACCTGCTCAGAGAAGCTGCCGCCCATCTCTGTCCATGTCAGAGCCCTCTGTCCACTCTGTGTGTCCTCCTCCTCTTTCACTCCTCATCCTCACCTGCCTTCTCTCTTCCTCTGCCTCTCTGCTCAAGTCAGCTTAAACCAACCTCACAGAGTTCCCTCCAAAGCTCCCTGAACCCTCACACCTTCCCCGATTCCCTCGAGACTGGTTTAGGGCACCCCTTATGCTCTTAGAGCACCCCTCTATTCAGCATCTGAATTGCAGTTGTCTCATAAGCTCCTGGAGGGTAAGTGGAATTTACTGCTCATGTCCGCGTCCCCAGGGCCTTCTCTGTGGTTGGCACCCAATATAACTCCTCTAAATGAACACAGCAGATCTCAGGGGCCTCCTTGATTATCTTCATATATCACGTAGAGGCTTGAAGTGTTTCATATCTAGGTGAACTGCAGAGATTAGAACTTGTGTCAAGGTGGAAAACACCCAATATTCTGACATTTTGATCTTTATTAATCACACTTCTCAGAGAGCCTGTTAGTGAAAGTAGCATCTACGTATCATTTAAGGCAGGGATTCCACAACCTGGCTGTGCCTTAGAATCTCCTGTAAACGTTTGTAAACAGTAAATGTCAAGACCCCCTACATAGAGATTGTGATTCAGCAGATCTGAGGTCAGGTTCCAGGGGATTTGGTAACAGACTGTGGACCAGTGCTTGGGAGTCTTCTTATAAGGCCTTACTGATTTTGCTTAGAAGCATCTGCAATATTCCTATAGGACTTCACTGTCTGGCATTCGATGTGTTCTAGGTAGAACCGTTAGATGTATCTGATTACCTTTGTATGTATTAATCTTACACAAAAAGAATTCATAAATGGATAAAATCTGGCTGAAATTTAACTTCCTTCCTTCCTTCCTTCTCTCCCTCTCTCCTTTTTCCTTCCCCTGCAACTGACAAGCATGTATGTATGTATTCTATGTATGTGTGTATGTGTATATGCATGTATCTGTGTATGTTTATATGTCTGTGTGTGCGTGTGTGTGTATGTGTAGCCATGGTGGGAGGGACCATTTACCTGGATAAGGCGCACAGGGTTCTGCATGATGTCCTCTCCCCCAAAAAGGTAGAGTCTTTGGTCTTTCACAGCGACTGCAGGGTGGAGGACCCCCAGTGGCATGCTGGCCATCCTCTCCCAGACGTTGCAGATGCTGTCATATCTCTCCATGGAGCCCATGACCCCGTGTCCTTCTCCAATCCCCCCGATGGAGAAGATGAAGTTCTTATGGGCAGTGCTTCTGTGGGAGTAGCGGGCTGCCAGCATGGGCTGCCCCAGCCTCCACTGATTGAATTTCAGGGAGAAGATGTAGACCTTGGGACTGGGCACGCTGCTCCCCGCACCCACCGCCATGCCTCCCAGCAGGTAGAGGCTGCGGTGCAAGGTGACGGCCGAGGCCTTATAGAGCCGGGCTGGGAGTTTGGCAAGGCTCTGCCATTGGCCGGTCTTTCCGTCGTACAGCAGGACGTCCCTGGTGGTCTGCTGGTTGTCCTTCCTTCCACCCAAGAGGATGAGGAAGTCTTGGTAAGAGTTTCTTGGGGGGACATGCCACAGAGGTTGGAGGTCTGGGGCACTGGTGGTGCTGTACGAAGAAAACATCTGCCTCTTGGCTGTCTCCAAGATGGTCTGGCAGGGGGGCGAGGACTGCAGGAGGGCGTCGTTGGCGATGAAGTGGTAGAAGAAGGCTGGGTGGACGTACTGCAGCCTGACCTGCTTGAACAGTTCCTGCATGTATTGCTTCCGGGTCTGGACGTCATGCTTGATCCAAACCATGAGGGCCTCGAACACCTTCTCCTCCTCCGCACAGAGCCCGTCATCTCCCAGGTAATCTCTCAGTTCCAAGGCCCAGAGCTCCTTCAAATCATCCGATGCGGCCACCTCTGGGAAGTGCGTCAGGGCCACCTCCCTGGCTTTCTTCCTGAGGGTCTCACAGCTGAAGATATCAGAGAGTCTGATCATGCCCAGGCAGTTGCTGGGGGCCAGCTGGCTCTGGAGGAAGGAGGAGCAGGCCTCAAGCAGCTTGGGGTACTGCAGCATGGAGGCGGCCTCCATCAAGGGCAGGACGGTTTCCGCTGTGATGTGTGCCTCGCCCGTGTACACATACAGGATGATCCGCTCCAGAGTTGCAGAGTCGAGGCCTTTCAGCTGGACTTTGGGCTCGCTGCTCTCCCGGAAGTTGCTGCAGAACATGGCCCTGAAGTAGGGGCTGCTGGAGGCCAGCACGTTGCGGTGGCAGGGGACCTCCCAGGCCCCAGTGCAGATGCTCACATCAGTCAGGATCCTGCTTTGCCTCAAGCCATTGAGCTGCCTCAACAAGTCAGAGGAGAAGTCATGGTCTTTGAAGAGCAGCCCATCTGGCGATTCCTCGTCCATCCTACAAAGATGGGGAGAAGTCCCAAGAGGGAGCACGTGCTGGAGGGTTTAGCTGCGGCCGCTCCAAGACTTAGAGCACCTACGTCCGTTCACCAAGACGCCTGTGGGTATTGCCAAGAGTATGGCTCAGTGAAGATCGGAAAGGAAGGCCACCTGTGGCGTGGGCCTCACAGCTGACACCTCTCTTTTTGGTTACGATTACTCTCAGAGGTAACAGGCAAATGGCATCTGCTGACAATCTGAGAAAAACAAAACAAAACAAAAGAAAAACCAAAAAAAAGAGAAGGTGGTTGGATAAGTTGGGCAAGTTGAAGGTGGCAAATGGTCACATGGTCTGAAGTGTTACCCTGAAGCAAGATGACAGTCTGTGCATTTGACCAGCAGAAGTCTGTGAACCTTTCTCCAGATTCTCAGCATGTCTGTTATTTAGTAAACTCATCTAAACATCTTTCTGGGTGTTAGTCATTCCCCACAGGGGTCATTCTGGGGGTGTGGCCTCTGTAACAAGACAGAAATGAGGGATGAAAGTGGACCTTTGAGATTTTTTTTTTTTCTTTTTTAAAGCCTGACTTCACAGAGTCTTGTGGGTTTTGTTTTTAAAATGAGGTAAATAGAAAGCAGAGACCAAACAATACCCTGGACAGGGTTTATTGGATGACATCTGGCTGTCCGTCTACCTGCAGAAGAATTAAACATTTGAGCTATTTACCTTGTTTTGCTGCAGTGACGTCCACCGATACCTGCTCCGGCTGGTCCCTCTGGAGAGTTTCCACCTCTCGCTCCAAATGAAACCATAAACCCAGGCCTTTCCTTCAGTTGGCAAATAATTTGTCCTGGGAGAATTCTGGATTTGCTTATGCTGAAGGCACTTTCACAGTTTTCTAGACCTTTGTGAAAGAACTGCTGGGCAGGGAGACAGTGTATACATTCCAGGGCTAAGAATAGTTGCATATGTACTTTCCACTGTTATGACATGTGACTTTCCAGTTGCCTTTTGCAGCAACCCGAGGGCCTGCAGCGCCGGCGCATGCCCACATGCCTTGTTTCTTTGGCAAGTGTTTACATCGGCAGAAATAGATCTGGAGGAACAGCTTCTCTTAGAGAAGACTTCGCTGCCCACTTGGACACATCCCGAGTCCCTTGTCCTAAAAGTGCCTGGGAATTCTAGATGTCTGTAAACAGGTTGCCGTGACCTGGGGAAAGTCGCTGAAGATAGTCCTGGGCAAGTTGAAGGTGGCAGATGGTCACAGGGAAGCCAGAACATGGGCCCATGTTGTTTAGTGGGTCTCTATTTCCTACTGTCTGCTGGCAGGATCGTTGCAGAGGGCTGAGAGTTCCTCCTCCAGGCTCCAAGGTGATGGTGTCTGTGATGAAAGTTGTTTTAAATATTTGTGGAGCATTCCAGAGTTTCTAGACTTGGGAAAGACCAAACCTTTATTGATCCTCCTTATCACAGGGGCTTCTGTTCTAAAGTGGCAAGGGCAGTAGTCTTGTGGGTCATACTGCTTCTCACAAGACGCCTACTGACTATTCTTCAGTTAGTTTTTTATAGTTCAGATTTGCTTTTCTGTTTTATTTTTCCATTTTTTCCCTTCAGGGAGGCTTGTGCTAGAGGAAGGAGGCAAAATATGTTGCTCCAGGAGAGGGGGGTGGGTGGGT
>NW_021145503.1:41197-46521 GCF_002837175.3 Physeter macrocephalus
AGGAAGAGGGGAGAGGGAGGGGGAGGAGGAAGAGGAAGGAGAGGAGGAGGGGGAAGGGAAGGAGGAAGAGGAGGGGGAGGAGGGGGAGGAGGAGGGGAGAGGGAGGGGGAGGAGGAAGAGGAGGGGGGGAGGGGAAGAAGGAGAGGAGAACAATGATGGTGATGGAGTAGGATGCAGCCGTCAAATGTAAGAGTTAGAACCATGATGGAGGGTTATAGAACAACCAGGATGAGTTAAAGGGACCCCAGGTCTGTCCTGCCCCTGCCTCCGGGGAGGTCCCGATTGAGGGTACCAGCAGTGAATGGCAGGGAAGCCCAGCTTTCTCTCCTGCTCAAGTCTTGCTTGGACTATTGCAACAGCCTCCTGCACTGATCTTCCCCTTGCTCCTGTCTCTCCCTCCAGTACATCCACCCCGTCACCACCAGAGTCACCCTGAAGAAGACAAATCAGAATCTGCCAGTCTCCACGCTCCCCCCACCACTGCATCATGCCCTTCAGTGGCTCCCCCGTCTGTAGGATAAAGTCCATACTCTTTAGCAGGAACCATATTGGTCTCCTGCCACTTCCCTGTCCCACTTACATTTTTCACTCTAGCTCCTGCAGACAACTTGCAGATCCTTGTATGTGTCTGGTCCCTGTTGGGAAGGCTGGGCTGGGCTGGCCTTTAGGGCACCACAGAGCATGGTGGGAGGGGGAGTGTCTCTCATAGTGGCAGATCACAGAGTAGATCACGCTCAGAAGAAAATCAAGGTCAGGAAAACATATCCATCCCATGTCATTGGGGCCAGGCGCCTGGAGGCCAGAATTAGGAGCAAAAGGTCTGAGCCACGTGGGTCAGAGACCCTTGGAGGTACAAGCAAGGAGCTGGAGAGGGCAGCTGTTTGTACAGCTATCAGAGCTGGTGACTGTTCTTGCACTTCTGAACCATTCTGGGGACGTACGAGCAAGTAGCCAAATTCCTGAAAGGGCCTGAGGTCCCTCTGTTTGCATTTCTGGGCCTTTGTATGTGCTCCTCCCTTTGCTGTCCTTTCCATTTTCACTTCTGAACTACTATTCATCCTTCAAAACGTTGTTTGTGTATCAGCATCTCTGAAAGTCTTCCTCGACCCTCTCAGTACTCCTCTGTACTGTTTCCACACCCTCTGCACGCTTCCAATAGTACATGCCTCATACCCTCATTGCAATTATGTTTGCCTGTTTGTGTCCCTCTTGTTAGAATGGAAGTGTCTGGACAGCAAAAACTTTGTCTTAATTGTCTCTCTATCCCCAGCACCTAGCACAGTGCCTGACACATAGTGGGTGAATTATATATAGTTCCTGAATTGAGCATAACAGAATGGAGACTAGAGAAAGAGAGGAAGCTCTGCCGGGGGGCCTTCATGCCCCACCTGCTGTATAAGTTTAGCAGGGCTACCATGTACAGCTTGGTGCATGTCCATTAGACTGCAATGCAAACTGTGCTCTGGAGCAGCCCTGGATGTCCCTCATTTTGATCAAATCCCATAACATGATGAAGTGAAAAGTAAAATAATTGCTTTATACCACAGAGCAAGAGTTGAGTTCAAGGTTGGGAACTGAACTGAGGTCTTCTCAACTCCAAAGCTAGTGCTTTAGCCCTTGGCCTCGGAGTCAGCACAAGGAAAAGTTATTTCCTTTTTGTTCTGAAATGACTATATTATTTCTCTTCCAGCCAGTGGGCAAGCCAAGAGTTTGTTGTGAGGGCAACTAACATGGCGCCACCCATTGGCAGGAATCTTGAAGTTTCCCCTACGTTTTCTAACTAATTAGACCTTCTGGAATCCAGCCCTGTCAAGTCTTCAGACGAGCCCTGGTGTGCAGCCTCAATGTCTGACCAACTTTAATAAATCCTCTGGATTCTAAAGTTTAAAAAAAACAGGCCCCATTCCATTGGCCTGGCCTACTAGGAGAATTCTGGCTCTACATTAAACATCAGGAAAAGACAAATAATCTTGGTGTTTACCTCCTAGCAAACACACACATATAACACTAAGCCCAATCCAAAAAACGTATCTATCACCCACAGCATGTAACCCCAGCCGGCTACTTTCAGTTCATGAATCTATTTGTCTCCCAAAGTTTTATGTTCTTTGTCTTAACTTTATGTCCCGACCTTCTCTGGGAGATGTCTTCGTTTAGGGTCTGAACATATGGGAACTTAAGGTAAATGAGGATATTCAGCTCCTTGCCTCTCCTTGTGAGGAAAGTTGGTGTCACAAGGAGTCAAGAGTCAGGCTTCGAGGGCGTGAAGACTCGGGAGAATCTTGACACTTCCTCTCAGCATCTGTGTGGTCTGGGCAGGTAGCTTATTTTTTTTTATTGACGTATAATTTGTTTACAATGTCATATTAGTTTACCACATAGTGATTCAGTATTTTTACAGGTTATACTCTGTTTAAAGTTATTACAAGATAATGGCTATAATTCCTTGTTCCATACAATATATCCTTGTTGCTTATCTATTTTATAATAGCAGTTTGTATCTCTTAAACCCATACCCCAAATCTGTCCCTCTCCCCTTCCCCTTTGGTAACCACTTTTGCAGCCTCAGTTTCTCCATCTATTAAATGGGGATAACCTTGTCACAGAGAAATAATGTATGAGAAACATCTAGTAAAGTGCTGGCACAGTGTAGGTTCACAGTAAATTGTGGTTAGTATTATACCATTACTCTGAAAATAACCTCATGAGATTCCAATAGGTCCTGGTGCCCAGTTTTCAGCATCTAATTTAGTCTCCTACTCACTCTACCTGTTTCCTTTGCCCTGAGCAATTGCCATGTTCCTCATTACCTATTCAGCTTTCAGGAGTCCTGGATTCCAGTCCAGGCTCTGTCATGGACAGGCTGTGTGTCTTTAGACCAGTCACCTAACCTTTCTGTACTTTCTCACCTGGCCACGAAGATATGGGCAGGTGACTTCTGAGCCGTGCCTCTCTCAGCTCACCCTGTGCTTTGTGCCCTGAAAAGGCCAGAGAAGGGAATGCTAGGGGCTGAGCCTCAGCAAAGGGGCCTCATCAGAGCTTCTGCACATCTCTGGCCTGAAGCCAGAGGCTCTGGTCTGAACACCAGTCAAGCTGCCAGCTGGTACTCTTTATTATTTTGCCCTTTTAAGTAAATTCAGAAAGCCTTCAGTTTCCCCATGGAGTTTTGCATTGATATTACAGGCTGCTCGGACTCGGGAGGCCTTGGTTTCTTTCCTGTCTGGGTGAGCTGGGCCTGGATTCCCATGGAAGGGCAGTGTTGCTGGCTCAGGTCAGCCTCACGTCTGACAACTACAGACAAGGAAGCCGCAAAATGTGCTATATCACACATGTCCAGTCCTCCTAAGACCCTTCAAGGCAAGGTGTTACTTTCACACTAACCAGTGAACCATGGCTGGGACAGTTCCCAGGACCTGTGTTTCAAGAAGGGACATATGTACACTTAAAGGCTTCGGGACAGCTCCTTGTGACCTGGAAGACTGTTTTCTGATGGCATCAGAGTATCTCCACTTCCCACAGTCTGCAGGTGCAGGAGAAAACTGAGGAGCAGACAAATACAGTTTCAGTGATCTGGATCATCAAAAGCTGTCGGAAGGAACTTGCCCCTTGCTATGTGATTTTAAAACTTTTCTGTGTCTGTGAGTGCCTGTCTATCGGCGTCTGTACCTATTTGTCTGGGTATGTTTTTTTAACCAGCTTGTGGAAAGCTGAATAAGGACTTTGTGCTCCAGACAATGGCCAAAAGGCGTCCTGCTCCTTGATTCTGGGGTTGCCATGCCGACTGTCCTCTGAGAGCTAAAAGCCTAGCTAATTTTACTAGGCCGGTAGTGCAAATGACTGCATTCCCAACTCTTCCTCCATCCTGTCCCACTGCCAGAAAATATCTTCATATTTTCTTTCCCCCAGGGAGGGCAAGGGGGAAAAAAGGCCGACAGAGATGATGTCAGGACTGCTAGGGGATGGTTGGTACATAACCCGGCTGTCTGGTCCCACTTCTCCCCACAAACTCTAAAGTCTGACTTCATACATCATTTATGCCACAAATCAGCTTTCTGGGCTCTAAATCAAATCAGGAATAAAGAAATAATATGATCAAGGATACATTCTTATTCTCCTGTTTTAGCACTGTGAGTCACAAAGAATAATACACTGCCTTGGCGTCTCTGCTCCCCCGGGCAGGCACTCCCTGATGGGGAGATAGGAATTTAGACAGGAACATGACTCTCTGTAGGCCACTGAGGCAGTTTGGCAATTTGCTACTGTGGTATAGAAAGTGGATGACCTACAGAGGAAGGTCTGTTGGGCGGATGAGCTTTAATCCTTCAGAAGCAGGATTAATTAGAATCCCTAGGGGAAATGTGAATTGAGCAAGACCAATTGAATTGGTCTGATTAACTAAGGGTCCATCCGTCTGTCTGTCCAACCATCCATCATCCATCTATCCATTCATCCATCCATCATCCATCCATCTATCCGTTCATCCATTCATCATCCATCCATCTATCCGTTCGTCCATTCATCATCCATCCATCTATCCGTTCGTCCATTCATCATCCATCCATCTATCCGTTCATCCATTGAGTAAGACAAGGTCCCTGCTCTTGCGGGGCTCACAATCTGGTAGACAGACAAGTTAATAATGTAAGTGTTCAGAAGGGAAGCCTTCCTCAACATTTCTCCTTCCCACCTCACTCCTCTCCCACCACGAATTCTGGGTCACTGCCAAAGGGGAATTTTATACACACATCTTTGAAAAGCTCTCACATCAGGTTGAATTTGAATAACGTGTTTCAGGGATAAGTCTTATTCCCCTGCCCTTATCAGGAAAAGCAGAGAAGAAGAATAATGGAATTTCCTGACAGAGACTGACACTGGAGACTGTTTGCCTTTTCCAGACTGTTTATTTCATTTTATTTTTTTTTAACTGGGAGAAAAGAATGTTATCTTTTTTTTAATATATACAGCAGGTTCTTATTAGTCATCAATTTTATACACATCAGTATATACATGTCAATCCCAATCGCCCAGTTCATTCCACCACACACCCCCCACCACCACTTTCCCCACTTGGTGTCCATATGTTTGTTCTCTACACCTGTGTCTCAATTTCTGCCCTGAAAACCGGTTAATGTGTACCATTTTTCTAGGTTCCACATATATGTGTTAATATACGATATTTGTTTTTCTCTTTCTGACTTACTTCACTCTGTATGACAGTCTCTAGATCATCCACGTCTCAACAAATGACCCAATTTCGTTCCTTTTTATGGCTGAGTAATATTCCATTGTATATATGTACCACATCTTCTTTATCCATTCGTCTG
>NW_021145503.1:46921-48955 GCF_002837175.3 Physeter macrocephalus
GGGATTGCTGGATCATATGGTAATTCTATTTTTAATTTTTTAAGGAACCTCCATACTGTTCTCCATAGTGGCTGTATCAGTTTACTTTCCCACCAACAGTGCAAGAGGGTTCCCTTTTCTCCACACCCTCTCCAGCATTTGTTGTTTGCAGATTTTCTGATGAAGCCCATTCTAACTGGTGTGAGGTGATATCTCATTGTAGTTTTTTTTTTTTAATCTTTTTTTTAAAAAAAACCTGTAATACATTATTAAGATTTTTCCCAGTTTTTTTAAAAATTTATTTATTTATTTATTTATGGCTGTGTTGGGTCTTCGTTTCTGTGCGAGGGCTTTCTCTAGTTGTGGCAAGCGGGGGCCACTCTTCATCGCGGTGCGCGGGCCTCTCACTGTCGCGGCCTCTCTTGTCATGGAGCATAGGCTCCACACGCGCAGGCTCGGTAATTGTGGCTCACGGGCCCAGCTGTTCCGCGGCATGTGGGATCTTCCCAGACCAGGGCTCGAACCCGTGTCCCCTGCATTGGCAGGCAGACTCTCAACCACTGTGCCACCAGGGAAGCCCCCTCATTGTAGTTTTGATTTGCATTTCTCTAATAATTAGTGATGTTGAGCAGCTTTTCATGTGCTTCTTGGCCATCTGTATGTCTTCTTTGGAGAAATGTCTTTAGTTGACCATAAGTGTGTAGGTTTATCTCTGGGCTTTCTATCTTGTTCCATTGATCTGTGTTTCTGTTTTTGTGGCAGTACCATACTGTCTTGATTACTGTAGCTTTATAGTATAGTCTGAAGTCAGGGAGTCTGATTCCTCCAGCTCCGTTTTTTTCCTCAAGACTGCTTTGGCTTTTCGGGGTCTTTTGTGTAGCTATACAAATTTTAAGATTTTTTTGTTCTAGTTCCGTAAAAAAATGCCATTGGTAATTTGATAGGGATTGCATTGAATCTGTAGATTGCTTTGGGTAGCATAGTCATTTTCACAATATTGATTCTTCCAATCCAAGAACATGGTATATCTCTCCATCTGTTGGTATCATCTTTAATTTCTTTCATCAGTGTCTTATAGTTTTCTGCATACAGGTCTTTTGTCTCCCTAGGTAGGTTTATTCCTAGGTATTTTATTCTTTGTGTTGAATGGTAAATGTTAGTGTTTCCTTAATTTCTCTTTCAGATTTTTCATCATTATTGTATAGGAATGCAGGAGATTTCTGTGCATTAATTTTGTATCCTGCAACTTTACCAAATTCATTGATTAGCTCTAGTAGTTTTCTGGTGGCATCTTTAGGATTCTCTATGTATAGTATCATGTCATCTGCAAACAGTGACAGTTTTACTTCTACTTTTCCAATTTGTATTCCTTTTATTTCTTTTTCTTCTCTGATTGCCGAGGCTAGGACTTCCAAAACTATGTTGAATAATAGCAGTGAGAGTGGACATCCTTGTCTTGTTCCTTATCTCAGAGGAAATGCTTTCAGTTTTTCACCATTGAGAATCCTGTTTGCTGTGGGTTTGTCATATATGGCATTTATTATGTTGAGGTAGGTTCCCTCTATGCCCACTTTCTGGAGAGCTTTTATCATAAATGGGTGTTGAATTTTGTCAAAAGCTTTTTCTGCATCTATTGAGATGATCATATAGTTTTTATTCTTCAATTTGTTAATATGGTGTATCACATTGATTGATTTGCATATATTGAAGAATCCTTGCATCCCTGGGATAAATCCCACTTGATCATGGTGTATGATCCTTTTAATGTGTTGTTGGATTCTGTTTGCTAGTATTTTGTTGAGGTTTTTTGCATCTATATTCATCAGTGATATTGGTCTGTAATTTTCTTTTTTTGTAGTGTCTTTGTCTGGTTTTGGTATCAGGGTGATGGTGGCCTCATAGAATGAGTTTGGGAATGTCCCTTCCTCCGCAATTTTTTGGAAGAGTTTGGGAAGGATGGGTGTTAGCTCTTCTGTAAATGTTTGATAGAATTTGCCTGTGAAGCCATCTGGTCCTGGACTTTTGTTTGTTGGAAGATTTTTTTTTTTTTTTTTT
>NW_021145503.1:49291-50025 GCF_002837175.3 Physeter macrocephalus
TTTCCTCTTTGATTTCTTCAGTGATCTCTTGGTTATTTAGTAATGTAGTGTTTAGCCTCCATGTGTTTGTGTTTTTTACGTTTTTTCCCCTATAATTTATTTCTAATCTCATAGAATTGTGGTCAGAAAAGATGCTTGATATGATTTCAATTTTCTTAAGTTTACTGAGGCTTGGTTTGTGACCCAAGATGTGATCTGTGCTGGAGAATGTTCCGTGCGCACTTGAGAAGAAAGTGCAATCTGCTGTTTTTGGATGGAATGTCCTGTTAATATCAGTTAAATCTATCTGGTCTCTGGTGTCATTTAAAGCTTCTGTTTCCTTATTTATTTTCATTTTGGATGATCTGTCCATTGGTGTAAGTGAGATGTTGAAGTCCCCCACTATTATTGTGTTACTGTCAATTTCCTCTGTTACTGTCAAATCCTCTTTTACAGCTGTTAACAGTTGCCTTATGTCTTGAGCTGCTCCTATGTTGGGTGCATATATATTTATAATTGTTATATCTTCTTCTTGGATTGATCCCTTGATCATTATGTAGTGTCCTTCCTTGTCTCTTGTAACATTCTTTATTTTAAAGTCTATTTTATCTGATATGAGTATTGCTACTCCAGCTTTCTTTTGATTTCCATTTGCATGGAATATCTTTTTCCATCCCCTCACTTTCAGTCTGTATGTGTCCCTAGGTCTGAAGTGGGTCTCTTGTAGACAGCATATATATGGGTCTTGTTATTGT
>NW_021145503.1:50924-55918 GCF_002837175.3 Physeter macrocephalus
CTATTGATTCCTTCTAGTGTAGTTTTCATTTCAGTTATTGTATTGTTCATCTCTGTTTGTTTGTTCTTTAATTCTTCTAGGTCTTTGTTAAACATTTCTTGCGTCTTCTCGATCTTTGCCTCCATTCTTTTTCTGAGGTCCTGGATCATCTTGACTATCATTATTCTCTGAATTCTTTTTCTGGAAGATTGCCTATCTCCACTTCATTTAGTTGTTTTTCTGGGTTTTTATATTGTTCCTTCATCTGGTACACAGCCCTGTGCCTTTTCATCTTGTCTATCTTTCTGTGAATGTGGTTTTTGTTCCACAGGCTGCAGGATTGTAGTTCTTCTTGCTTTTGCGCTCTGTCCTCTGGTGGATGAGGCTATCTAAGAGGCTTGTGCAGGTTTCCTGATGGTAGGGACTCGTGGTGGGTAGAGCTGGGTGTTGCTTTGGTGGGCAGAGCTCAGTAAAACTTTAATCTGCTTGACTGCTGATGGGTAGGGCTGGGTTCCCTCCCTTTTGGTTGTTTGGCCTGAGGCAACCCAACCCTGGAGCCTACCTGGGCTCTTTGGTGGGGCTAATGGCAGACTCTGGGAGGGCTCACGCCAAGCAGTACTTCCCAGAACTTCCGCTGCCAGTGTCCTTGTCCTCACGGTGAGCCACAGCCACCCCCCCGCCTCTGCAGGAGACCCTCCAATACTAGCAGGTAGGTCTGGTTCAGTCTCCCCTGGGTTCACTGTTCCTTCCCCTGGGTCCCGATGCACACACTACTTTGTGTGTGCCCTCCAAGAGTGAAGTCTCTGTTTCCCCCAATCCTGTCAAAGTCCTGCCATCAAATCCCACTAGCCTTCAAAGTCTGATTCTCTAGGAATTCCTCCTCCCGTTGCCGGACCCCCAGGTTGGGAATCCTGATGTGGGGCTCACAACCTTCACTCCCGTGGGTGGACCTCTGTGGTATAAGTGTTCTCCAGTCTGTGAGTCACCCACCCACCAGTTATGGGATTTGATTTTGCTGTGATTGCGCCCCTCCTACTGTCTCATTGTGGCTTCTCCTTTGTCTTCGGATGTGGGGTATCTTATTTGGTGAGTTCCAGTGTCTTCCTGTCAATGATTGTGCAGCAGCTAGTTGTGATTCTGGTGTTCTCACGAGCGGGAGTGAAAGCACGTCCTTCTACTCCACCATCTTGGTTCAGCAAAGCCCAGACTGTTTATATTTTTACTGGTGGCTTTCTTTTAAGTTTTCCAATACATTTTTTAATCTGTGTTTTTCTAATGATCAAAAATAATAGAATATTTTTGACTCCCTGCTAGATAAGAAAAAGAATTGGAAACATTTTACTTATATCTCCCTGGTTTTTGTAAAGGTAACCTGGAATTTAAGGCCCTGATTATTGTCATCAAATTATTTCATATACTATAGCTTGTCTTTTAAGAATGGCTTTATTATTTGCTTTTAAATCATATTTATAACAATTATTTAGACTTAGCTCCATACTTAGCTGATTTACATTTTCACTGCCAGTTCTTTTATGGCACAACTTCCCCATTCTCAAATGCTTAATTCTGACTCATCCTTCTATTAACTGGGGTTCATTGATTTGAATTTTTTTAGGGAGAATATGGGAGAGGTGCATTTTTCTGAATCCTTCCTTATCTAAGATTCTCTTTTGTTTCCTACCATCTATGGACAACATTCTGGCTAGGAATAATAGTTTAGGTCAAGAATTTTTTTCTTCATAACAAACTTCCAGTTATAAAATAAATGTCATGGTGATGTAATGTACAGCATGATGACTATAGTTAGTAATACTGTACTGCATATTTGAAAGTTGCTAAAAGAATAGATCTTAAAAGTTCTCATCCCAAGAAAAAAAATTTGTGACTATGTATGGTGACGGATGTTAACTAGACTTACTGTGGTTATCATTTCACAATACATACAAATATCAGATCATTATGTTGTACACCTGAAACTAATATAAAGTTACATGTCAATTATATATTAACTAAAAATAAATAAATAAAAAATTATTTTCATCAAAAATTTCTGAAAACCACCCATTTTATCCTGGAAAAAGTGCAGTGCTGCAGAGTAGAAGTTTGAGAATTGACTGATTTATATCCTTTTTTGTTTGTTAAAATTTTTCTCTATTCTTTTAATTAAAAGCATTGCCAGGATATGTCCAGGTGTATGTTCTTTTTATAGATTTTGCCTATAAAACATGGCTGTTGATTTGTATATTCCAGACTTTATTCAGCCCAGGAAATTTTTCTTCAATTATATCTTTATTACTTCTATTGCAGTTTTGTTCCTTCATGAACAACACAGATATATTCTTTTAACTTGGCCTCCTTATTTAAATTATTATATCTTTAAAAATATTTACTTGCTTGTCCCTGCATTCTATAATACTCACCCAAATTTACCCTTTATACCACTGGTGTACTTTTCCATATGGTTAGTTTTCCTCTTTGCTGCTTCTAATGCAGAATTGAAATATGATATTGCATTTTTATCCCTCCAAAATAATCCCATAGCTCTTCTAGCTCTCTTTCTGTCTCAGTATGATCATAATGGATTTCTGCCAATTTTACAGAAGGAATGTCATTTTTCTTTCTATTGATGCTGAAGTTTTTGAAAAAATTTCTTTGGGACATAGTCTTGAGTCTTTAGAATGGTGTTCTCTTTTCATGTCCTGCAGTATACTTTCAGTCTGTCTCTTTTCTTTATGTATTCATCTTTGAATGAGAAGATTAATCCAGACCCAGGGATGGGCAAATAACAGACTATACACCTTGCCTTTGGAACAGTTAACTATCCCCTTGGGTGCTACTTGAATATCCTTCTTACATCTATAGTTGGAGGGATGGCTGATTATTCTTCCCACTTCCTAGCTCCATTCCCAGGGTTAGTGACATACACAGAGTTTGGCCTTGTTGGGTTGAAGTGTGATTTTCTTCTATCTGCAATGCAAAAAGACCTATAACCCCCAGCTGTCCAAAAAATGCCCCAACAGGCTCTTCTTGACTTCCCCACATCTTTCAAAACTTGATTTTTACCCACTCTATTCCACCTTCAGGATGCAGAGGGTCCCTGGCAGGGACTCTCCCCACCGTCTTCCACATCTTGTACTATTGGTTGCTTGAAAGTTGTAGTCTCTAAAAGGATACAGAAAGATTTTGGGGGGTGCATGTGTGTGTGTATAAAGCTGTACTCTGGCTGCCTCAAAAGATGTCACTTGTGTAGTAGAGGATAGCTGGTCAGTTTTAAGATTAGTCTAGTCTCTGAGTCAAGGAGCAGGAGTGTAGAAGAAAAGAACTCTCTCTTTATTGACTTTCAAAGAATTGAATCTCCTCTCTTTCATGAGATAAAGCATGAATAGATCACTCACTGTTTCTCACAAGCCAGTCGTGTTGCTTCTGATATTGAGTTGATTCTGATATTGGGTTGTAATCGGTCATATCTTTCTGAGGTTGTGGTGAGTGTTCACCATTCCTTGTAAATCATTTTTGGTGGGAAATAGATGCTACCAGAGAGACACTGTTTTGTATTAGCTTCACACATTGTTCTTGAGGTTCAGTCCTCAGAACCTACCAGGGATTCCAGGAGCCCTTTGGATAAAGGCTTCCCTTGTCAGCACTTTATTTTCTCCTACACCTGAATAATCAAAAGACAGAAAAAAAGAGTGAGCAAAGACAGCACAGTGGATCTGATAACCCCCATTGCTAGGAAAGCTTGCCCAACTACCCAGGGCTTTGGGTAAGGAAGTAGGAAGTATCTTCTTGTGTTTTCCATTCCAATGGGCAGGCCAGAACAGGCCATGGAGTTTCAGACCTGACCTGGAGGTCGGGGAATCTGCTATTTAAACTGTTCATAAACACCTAGTGCATTGTCAGTCGCCCAAAGGCATTGCAAAATATTGGTGGTAATAACAGCAATTAGAAACCTGCCATTCTACCTGGAAGATGTGCACATCATTCCCACTGTCATCTCCAGAACTTTCTTCAACACAAGTGCCTGAAGGGAAACTTTCTCTGTTCCAAAGTAGAACATTATAGAGATGGGGGATGGGCAACTGATGACACGACTGAGATTCCCAATTGTTAGTGGATCTTCCTCCAGAAATGATTTGCATAAGAACAGTAATGAGGATGATCTTTTCTGAAATTAAGAGAGTCACCAGCGCACACTAATTGATTAAATCACCCCAACACAAAATTATTGAACACCTACTGCACACCTACTGTCTTCACTGCTCATGGAACGTATTTGGAGAGATGCACAAAGATCTCATTTATACCAGGCTGCACGGTAACCCTCTCTTCTCCCTAAAAAGCACTCCTTCCACCAATTAGAGCAGGTAATGAATTAGACAACAATGAGGAGGAAAGTGCAGGGGAGAAGGGGAAAAGATCATTCTAGAAGATGTTACCAAATGTGAATTATCCCTAGAAAGAATGTTCCAGCCCTGTGGTTAGTTTGTTGCATAAGGGTTGGGGTCTGAGAAGGAACACTTCGGACAAGTAAACAGAACAGCGCCAGACCTGGGAGGGGGTGGGGGGAAGGTGGCGCTTTTCTTAGCACCATGCTTCTGAGATGTGAGGGGGTCACTGGGCAGAGGGGTGGCCAGACCTGGAGTTAATGCTGAAAGGGTGGAGCAAAGGGTGGTGAAGACAAACTCGTTTGCCTCACAGCTGTGCCTGAGCTTGTCTGAGGACCTTTGAGAAACATTCCCATCCTCCCCATGCCTCATACAAGGCGCCCAGATGTTCCGATTTAGGCGCAGCACACCTTTCCCACTTGACATTCTCCCACAAATTTTCTTCATGTGTTCTCCCCAGGCCCTGTTCCCCACCTACACCCCTCCCCCTACCATCTTCCCACCTCATTTTCTCCTCTTGCTTAGCCAAGTTATTTCTTCTTTTTTTTTTTTTTTTTTTGCGGTACACGGGCCTCTCACTGTTGTGGCCTCTCCCGTTGCGGAGCACAGGCTCCGGACGCGCAGGCTCAG
>NW_021145503.1:56078-64964 GCF_002837175.3 Physeter macrocephalus
GAACCCGTGTCCCCTGCATCGGCAGGCGGACTCTCAACCACTGCGCCACCAGGGAAGCCCCCAGCCAAGTTATTTCTGTTTGCAGAACTGCTAACCTTTTATCTCTTCTATTATTGTTTCTTATGAGGAACTTTTCTGGGCTTACCAGGTTTGGCCACTAGATTCTACCCTTTCACCCTGTTTTCCCTGGGGGCAAAGCAGAGCAAGAAAGCCTCACCTCCTGAAAGGAGCAGTGCCTTCTCCAGGTGAATTTGCTTATTAAACTGTGAGTCGATAATCCATGGTGGCCATTTTTCTATTTTGCATGAGGGTCCAGGGCAGGGTGTTTTGCCAGCTGTTTTATAGAAGACAAAAAGCAGTCTTTGAACAGACCTAGTGCTGCCCCTTCGCCATAGTCAGGTACCTATGAGCACTTTATGTCCTGTGTGTTCTTTAATCCTCACCGTAATCCTGGGAGGCAGGTTTCATTAAGTAGGGTTTTCAGTGTAAGTATGTTCCAAATATTGAGCAAGACATACTTATGCTAAAATACGTTCTCACCGCCTGAAATGGCAAATTTATGTGTGTATCCTGTCTTTATTTGCTAACTCTGGCAACCGTTCATTAAGCCCAAACTGCAGATGAGGTCATGTGACTTGCTCGGGGTGCTGGATAATGTTAGCTTCTTACTCCTGTCCTTCCCCATCTCCACCATTGCAGCAGTCCAAACAGAGGGAAAAAAGAAAGAAAATATTATTTAAAGTGAATGAATATTCTCTGGCCCTCTGCCCGCGGACCATTTCATTACTTCATCTGTTGTCAGCAGCAGCCTGACAGCACTGAAATTCAGTAGAGGGCACAGCGATGATCCGATACTTCGGCTGAATCCCAACCAGAATTTTGACTTTTCTGAAGGGATGTGGCAAAGCAGAAGCCCAGAGGCCTTGGCATCCACAGCCATGAATAACTTCCCTGGCTTTGGCACCAACTCAATCTATGAACCAGGCTACCTCTGTTAATTCTTTTATGAGTTTTGGTTTCTTTGTTGAAAGATTGAGACCGGGACTACTGACCTGCGCTCTTCCCAGGACCAGGTCACGCAGTGCGGTCCAGCGTCTGGTACCAGCTAGACCTGGGTTTGAATCCCAGCTCTGCCACTTACCAGCTGTGTGACCCGGGGCAAGTTACTTAATCTCTCTGTGCCTTGGCTTTCTCACCTATAAAATGGAGATAATGCTAGTACAAAAGAGAATGAAGGCTGTGGTTTGGAGGCAAGGCTTACTAATTAATTCTTTTATTCAAAGAAGCACTGAATTGCCAACCTAGTCAAATCCTCCTATAAAGAGCTCTGGTCAGGGGCTATGAATGAATGCCTAGCTCTGTTTGAGGAGCAACTAGGAATACCAAAGGAGCAGAAAACCTGACTTATGCCCAGAGGATCAACGATCCCATGGAAGGAGACCAGTTGTACCCAGGTGAAACAACAAGACCACAAAATCAAGGGTGTAATGATTCAATGCGAATCAGGCAGGAGGCTAAGGAGGTATGAATAGTAATAATCAAGTCTTATGCTTTTATACCCATTGCGATTTATCAAAGGCATTTCCAGACATTTCAGGTGAGGTAACGAGCGGTCAGAATGAGGAAGGGACTGGATCCGGGAAGCTTCTAGAGGGGAGGGGATTCTTTGAGCAGTCATAGATTTGGATTGGAAGATGGCATTTCTGGTAGGACAAGGCCAAAATGCAAAGGTGGGGGAGTCGGTGACACCCAGTGGGACAGCAGAGGAGTTGAAGTGGGCCTACAAGGAGACTGAAGCTGGGCCTTTGCACTTGCTTTTCCATCAGGTAGTCGTATGGCTGGCTTCTCAATGTTCAGGACTTGGCTTATGTTACTCCATCACAAGTACCTTTCCTGGCCACCTGAAGTGGCTTGTGTCCCCCCCACCTGTCTCTCTATGTCATATCACCCTGTTTTATTTTTTATTACACTTTTTTGTTAAATGAAATTATTCTATTTGTAACATCCTATTGTTTATTCTGTCTCCCCTAATGGAATGCAATCTTCATGCAAGCAAGAACATTGAGTCCATAGCAGATGCTCAAAGAATATTTGTTGGAGGAATGCATGAGCAGGTAGATAGATGGCTCAGAATTCTAGTTTAAGGAATTAGGATTTTATAGGAAATTATGAGGACTTCCATATAACCTGTATAGAGGTACACTGTATGTCCCCAGAGGGCACTTTTGTGACAGGAGACAGTGAGTGGTCCCTCCCTTTCCTCTTTGCTTAAAATGAGTCCGGAGGGTGATGGGAGTTTGGGGGAGTGTCCATGGGTGAAGGCAGGGGCTGGGTTTCAGAGCCTCTCAATCTGCAGCTGTGTTAGGGCAGTGGTTCTCAGCCTGGCTTCCCATTCAAGCCCTGGGGAAATTAAAAAATTCCCAATTCCCAGGCTGCACCCCTAAGTCCAATAAAATCCAAATCTTTGGGGTGAGGCCCAGGCTCAGCATTCTGTAAGCTTGCCTGGCGGTTCCACTGTGCAGCCAAGGGTGTAAAGCACTGTGCTAGGTACCACTCACGTCTCTTACAAACTTCAGGCATGATTAACTGGCCTATCTTATTCATAATAAGACATAAAGTAGAAACCAATAACTCTTCTTTTTCTCTTCCTTACAGACACCCTGCCCAGAGGTGAAGTGCAGCCAGCTAGGTTCTTGGGTACATTTGTATGTTTGATAACGTGTTTGGAATTAGCCATACATTTCCTTCCACTGGGGTAGACCAGTTCTAGCCAGGTCTCACGTGTCATCCTGATGAAACATTATTTTGGGGACTGGTGGCTGGCAGTCCTGAGCTGGCTTCTGTTCTGCTGGCCCCATCAGCTGGCTCAGCTCCAGCCTCCACTTTCGCTGCCCTTGTGGTGGCCACTTGGCCCAACTTCTGTTTATCGCATCTTCAGCAATGCTGGGGACCTAGAGTGACTTACTATGGTCGGTATTCGTTACATGTCACATGGAAGATGCCACGCCGACGTCACCAGCAAATCTCATGTCCCTACTCCCCAGCTGGCCCAGGTTGAGGGGCCTGGAGAAGGCAGGTGGCCTGAGGTCTCCCTCTTGGAAAGGGGCTGTTGAAACTCCCTTAGGTCTTCTTAGAACTTGCCTTTGAGACCTGTTTTGCTGAGTGTTATGCCTTCCCCCAGCCTCTGTGTGCCAAGATCTATGTTAATCTTCTTGGGCTGCATATGCCATGTGACCTCTGATGAAATCAAACATCTGGGCAGTTAATCTATAGACCTGCTTCTAATTGGACTAATTGGCATAGAATTAATAGAGCTGCAGAGAGACCTGCTGCTCCTGTCTCAATGCCAAACAAAAGAAGCAACCAGTCAGTCATTCAGGCAGTAGATGCCCTGGAGCAGTTCGAGACCCATTTTGCTCATTAGCCAAATGTCTCCTTGCCCCGTTCCCCTCTCCTCCCCCCACTCCTCACAAACATTTGCTTCAGAATGTGATTTTCATGCATCATGTCCATGTGTCTTGTTTTGGAAACCATGAGTAACTGCTGTAAACATAGCATAGAATCTCCCTGTTCTTTGGGTGTCCCGAGATTTATAGTGGTCATAGTGGCTAATCGATTAATTAGTCCTTCATTTAACAAGCACATTGAATGAGCCCTTTTGTAAACGGATCTTTATTGAGCACCTACTATGTGTCAGTCACTGTTCTAGTCACTAGGGATACAGTTTGGAAGGCAGGCAATAGATGAGCAGAACAAATAAATGAATAACTAGAGATGAGATGATTTGGGGTGATGATGAGTGCCATAAAGGCAGCACTGTGATAGAGAAGAGGATGGAGGAAAAGATTAGATATGAAATAATCTAGCGGTCAGGGCTGGCAGGGTGGTGAGAGATACAGAGAATTGCTGTGTGTGTTGGGGCTGGAAGGCTGAGGAAGATGTGGTCCTTCATCTCACAGAGCTCCTGGTCTAGTTGGGGATATGGACAAAGAATGACGAAGAATAATACACTAAGTGCTCTGATGGAACTGTGTAAAAGGGAGTGCTTAGAGGGGGAGACTAGCTACATGAGGGTGGGGCAGGCAAGGCAAGATTGTGATGCTGCAACAGAACGGAAACTTGGAAGTCAAAGGATAAAGTTGTCTGGAAAAGGGGAAGAAGAAAATTGTGTTAGGTGTTCATTTGTTCAACCACATTTTACTGAGCACCTACAATGTGCCAGACATTGTTCTAGGTGCTGGGGTTACAGTGGTGAATAATAGAGAAAAAGTCCCTGCCCTCCTTGAACTTATACTCTAATGGGGGGTGTGGACAATGAATATGTAAACAAATAAGATAACTATGGGTGGTGACAACGGTTATGAAGACAATACAAGATAGTGTTAAAGGGAAAGTGTGGGTGTGTTTTGAGGGCAGTGATGGGAATGGGGGGACTAGTTAGGATGGCCGGTGTAAGCCTCTGGACGGGGAGACGTACACTGCGATCGGATCACGGGGCAGGCTGGGAGAAGGGGAGTCCTAGGTGGAGAGAACTACAGGTACAGAAGTCCTGAGGCAGGAAGAAGCATGACAAGTTTGAGGAGCAGATAAAAGGTCAGTGTGAACGGTGCCCAGTGAATGAGGGGGGAGAGTGGAGGTTCCAGAGGAGTCAGAGATGAAGCAACCAGGGAAGCAGGAAACCCAGATATGAAGCCATCGTAGGGATTCAGGAGAGAGAGGATGGAGGCTTGACCTGGAGCGAGAGCTTTGGAGGTGGTAAAACATGGAGAGTCGAAGATATTTTGAGTGATAGAACTAATACGACTCTGCTTCATGGTCCTTGAGGGTTTTGAGGGATGAAAGGAAACAAAGAGGCTTTGGTTTGAGGAACTGGGTAGCTGGGAGCGGTTACTGAGGTCAGGAAGACCGGGAAGGGAACTGATCTTGTGGGAGAAATGCAGATTTTTCTTTGGATGCATTTAGTATGAGATGCTAGTTGGACATCCCCGTGGAGAGGAAGCATAAAGGCTTGAGGTGTGAGAGTGGCAAACCCTCCTGGGAGCCTGGGGACAGTGTGGGAGAGAGCAGTGAGGAGAACTGCAGTGCTGGCTTGTGGGGTGGGAAATAGCCTGGAGAAGGGACGTGACTGGAGGTGGGGAGACCACCACGGTCTGTCTCGTTAGTCCAGGTGGGAAAATGTGGGGTTCCTGAATCCATCTGGCATTTGCAACTTAGATTTGCTTCCTCGTGCAATAGACTGCTTTGAGATTCCATTTCAGGGATCATGGCCATCTAGCACAGAGAACGGGGGGACTTGCCTAGACAAAAATTTATCCAGTGTATAGGGAGCTCTTGTCATGGCTCCATCTCTGTGCTAAGGGCTTCTGATACGTAATCTCCTTTAACCCTCACCAAGATCCTACTAGGTAGGTTCGGCTCTTCCGCTTATACATGAACAGGTTGTTGCTGTTGTTTTTGGTAAACTCAAAATGACACTGAGTAAGTGACCTCTAAAGACACCTCTTATTAGCAGGCAGTCGCCTTGTTTGTCCTGGAGGTGTATTGTTCTCATCTATGAAAGCTCTTTTGCTTCTGGCCCTTAAGTAGGGAAGCTTCTGAACTGTTATCACCCCCATTTTACAGATGAGGAAACTGAGTCTCAGGAGAGCAAGGTGGCTTCCCAAAACAGCACAGCCTGTGAATGGAGCCACCTGGAGCCTCTCCCTGGTCTTTCTCTCTCCTCAGCCCCTCCCTGCTCTTAATCACTGCACAGAGGGTTAGGTATCCAGAGACAGAGGAGGCAGTGGTGGTGCCTTGGAAGTCTCTGACCAGAAGAAAAGCCTGTGTGATCATCACAGACAAATTAGTGTTTCAGAAGGAAGAAAAGATACGTACAGAATGGAAACCTGCTTATCTGCCACACTGGATAAGGGCAATTGGCCATTTTATTTAAGCCAAAAGCAGAGAATCCTTACAATAAAACATACATGGTTTTATTTTTCATATAAAGCATTCAAATGTACACTGATTTACTGAAAGCTTTTTCTTTGCAGATGAGCCACTGACGGGCATCAGTGTTGTCGTTCAGTCTTTTTATTTTAAATGCAACACACCTTTATCTAGTCTTTCCAAAGCACTTGATTTAGCTTTCATAGAAACAAGAAGTCTTTCCTTTTGTACTTATAGTTGATCGACTTATTTAATATTGAATTAAATTATGTAATTACAATAGTGAGTACAATAGGTATAGACAGGTTAGGGAACAAATACAATGCACTCTTGCAAAATGCACGATCCACCAGAAGGGAGGGCTTCCTACCCAGTGCCCCACAAGCCACCAGCCTTCAGAGCATCCAGGACCTCCACCAATAGACTTTATAGAGAGTATGGGGCATGTTACTTAATCTGGCAAATAGGTTAAGTGAGAGTCATTTAAAAGAGCTTCTACTGATAGAAATACATATACAGTGCATATTTGTATGTGCCAGACACTTGAATGAAATACTCGTATGGAAATGATTTTGCTTTTCTAATTCTTTTTTTCTTCTGGCTCTACCATTTCCAAAGACTGGTTCTAATTTGAACTGGTTTGGTAGGATTTTAAAAACAACAACTTTGATTTTGTTTTCAGTGTAGTTAAAAAAAAATTAATACTTGGGTTGGGTTCAGAGTTCAGCCAATTAGTGTGTCCATTTTGGTCTGTGAGTCATATTGTCCTGGTCCACATTACTCACAGTGAGGAATTATTCAAAACCAGTGCTTTTTTTCCTCTAGCCCAGAGTCTAAAAATGCTTCAGGCCTCTTTTGTTCTGAGACATCCTTGTTCTAAGGAATCCTAAAGTTATACTTATAGGGGGAAAAAAATCATTTTCAGGAAGAGACTGACATAAGAACCCACTGTCTCTTCATTCTGACGCTGAAGATGGTCTTTATTTCCCTTTCCTTTGCATGGTATCAGTGTTGGCTGAACACATTTTGAACTCATTGGAAGTTGGTTACCTTAGGAACAGAAGACTTCAGTATTTCTGGTTTGGTCACAAAGGAGCCATGGAGCATTTTCTTCAGAACCTAAGGGTATTTCCTTGGGTGCCTGGTAGTGGAGGACCATTCAGACACGGACTACCCTTTCTCCGCAGATCTGGGCACAAACTCTGCCATTCAAAATGGAAATACAGTCAATCAGTGGCACATGCAGGGCACTGTGTGGTTTTCTTTGCTTCTTCCCCCATGGCTCCTTTTTCTAGGAGCTTCCCTCCCACTCTCTTGTCTCATTGTGATGTTTTCAAGATGTCAAATATCCTACTAGCATGAACCGTGTGGTACTGAATGAAAGCTGAAGACATTGTATGAACTCATATCTAACTTAATATAGATACAGGTGGATTTATGTCTATGTCTACATCTCTACCTATACAGCTATATCTATATCCTCTACCTACATATATGTATAAATATAGATACGTGTGTATACATGGGTTAGTATATACACTTATATTTCCTAGCTCTGTCCACTGAGTGGGCCTAGAAGCAATTAGCACACCCAGTGCCCAGATTTTGTTTTCTAATATCATTCTCCCATAAAAGGACCAGGACTTCTTGGAGAAATGGCAGATTCTAGGGCTGGGGAAGGGAATATGCAAAATGAGCCTGGAGCATCTTATAGTGCCAGAAACAAAAGAAGTACTCAAGAAGCAAAGTGAGGGGGTATGTCAGAGGGACACAGGAGCCAACTGAAAAAGCTCCCAATAGACAAAGCTGGAACAGTTTGAGCAACAAAGTGAATAGTATAGTCTTGGATTATAACCCAAAGTACAAAATAAGTATTCATAAGTCTATAGTGATATAAATGAATTATTGAATAAATAAATAAATGGGAGAGAACAGACAAACCTGAACAGAAGAATCCCAAATAATGTAGCTACTGCTCCCTCCAGGAGGTAGAACATAACTCTCTGCCCCTGAAGTATGGGACATGCACAGTGACTTCCTTTTAATGAGTACAGTGGAGAAACCTGACCGTCACTACCTGAGCCAGAAGATCAACGTCGGCAGCGTTAAGTCACCTGATGGCATGTACCCTTGTACCCTTGTACCCTTGTACCCTTGATAATGCTGTGATGGGAATAGCACCTTACCTATGTGATCTTCCAGACAAACCCATAACCCCAGTCTAGCCGTGAGAAAAATATCAGACAAACCCAAATGGAAGGACATTTTACAAAATAGCTGCCCAGTACGCCTCAACATTGTCAAGGTCCACAGAAACAAGGAAAGTCTGAGGAACTGTCACAGTCTAGAGGAGCCTAAGGACACATAACAACTAAATGGAATGTGGTATTCTCATGGGACCCTGGCACAGAGAAATGACATTAAGTAAAAACTAAGGAAATGTGAATAAAGTATTGACTTTACTCAATTATAATGTATCCATATTAGTTCATAAGTTGTGACAAATGTACAATATTAATGCTACATTTGGGAAACTGGGCGTGGGCTATATGGGAACTCTCTGTATTATAATTACAACTTTTCTGTAAACCTAAAATTTACAGAAATAAAATTAAAAGTTTCTTTTGAAACCCTCTCTCCCTGCCCCCACCCCACCCACTTTTCTTTCTCTTGACCCTCTCTAGTGGTCATCGCTCTATGCCCTGGTCATGCAAGAAACTGTAGGGGCACAAGCAGGCAGCCTTGACATCTCCCTGAATACAATGTGGCAGCTCTTGCTTGTTGGTATGGAGAGCCGAATACCACTTCTAGTTTCCTGGTACCCTTGTTTCTTGACTTATCTAGTTTCTGGGGGCTTATCTGAGGCTTTTTTTTTTTTTAATTTATTTTAATTTATTTATTTATTTATTTTTGGCTGTGTTGGGTCTTCGTTTCTGTGCGTGGGCTTTCTCTAGTTGC
>NW_021145503.1:65155-65621 GCF_002837175.3 Physeter macrocephalus
GGCTCTAGAGCGCAGGCTCAGCGGCCATGGCTCACGGGCTTAGTTGCTCCACAGCATGTGGGATCTTCCCAGACCAGTGCTCAAACCCGTGTCCCCTGCGTTGGCAGGCAGATTCTCAACCACTGCGCCACCAGGGAAGCCCTATCTGAGGCGTTTTTATGGGCTGTAGTGTGGTCTGAGAAATAGCTAGTTTGCAGCCTGGAGGAGTCCTGTGCGTCGGTCTTTTGCTGCTGCAGGAGCCAGACTCTGCACTGCTGGGGCAGGGACCCAGTGCCCTCTGGGTGAGGATGGTGGGGTGTTCTGGGGGCTGACACATCTCACTCTGATTGGGCTGACGTCTTCCTGAAGGCAGCCTGGATATCCCCTTCTGCTCCACCGTCTCCTTATATGTGATATAACCTCTGTCTCCTCTTCTGGACCGTTCTTCTCGTCTCCTTTTGCTTTTTCTTTCTTTTTTTTTTTTTTT
>NW_021145503.1:65710-88291 GCF_002837175.3 Physeter macrocephalus
CGAACCCGTGTCCCCTGCATCGGCAGGTGGACTCTCAACCACTGCGCCACCAGGGAAGCCCTCCTTTTTCTTTTTAATCTTCACTTTTAAACACTCTCCTTAGATTTACAGGGATCGATTATATGGCTATATTGATTATATGCCAAGAGGGGCAGAATCTAAATATTTTTTAGAATAAGAAGCTGGTAATGGGCATTTTTTCCAGGGAAGAGTCTCTTGAATGGCCTCTCACAGGTAAAATAGATTACTTACAGTTCCAGGACCAGTCCGTACGATACCTGGGTGAAAATTAGTGGAAGGTGCCCTCTCTAGGCAGCTGTAGTTCTGCAGGCAAAATCTGATGAGGGACTAGGGCTGGGTTTCAGGTCCCAAATATCCCCTCCACCAGGCAGCCTTGTGCAGTAGGCAACATACACAACCATTCATTACGCCCCTGAAATGTATGGTAGGTAGCAACACTTTGTCCTGGGGGAGCAGTGTTCAGGATAATCACTTCTTATGCAGGTACCTGGGGACAGGGTACAAATCGTCTCGGGAGTCCCCTGGAAGAAATGGGATGGAAACTCACACCAAATGGAGTGAGCTGGCATCGGCTCCTATGGGTTCATGGGAGCCAGTTGTTAATTTTTCATGAATTTGATGAGCTGGTGTTAATCATAGTCATTATTAAAAATTAAATTATGTAAACTTACAATTAAATTATATTGATAAAAATGTAATAGATACTTAAAATTTATTACTAATTATTTACTACATTTTACTATCACCTGTGCTCTTGAAGTTATTTACGTCTTTTGTGTATGTACGGTGGAAAGACTGTATCCGGGTGTGCTCCTCTCATCTTTTCTGAACCCTGTGTTCGGTGACATCATATCAGTAGCTTGAAATTGGCTATGGTGGGAGTATTTACACCATGGAAATCAGCAAATGCTACAGATCAGCTACCCCTCCCCCAAGAGAGCTAATTTTTAAACATTTACCAACATACCACAACCCCTCAGTGTGATCCAGTGGAATCCAGTGTTTCTAGAAACTCTCTGATATGTCACATGGTTCTGATTAAGTCACCTTGTGGGAAAGGACACCAAAATCCTCTTAGAAGAGCTCAACCAGGAGAAGAGAGAGGTTGGGCTGGTCCGGGACTGTGCATGAGTGATAGCACCGCTCCATCACTCCATCCCAGTCCTACGGGAACCACGAGGATAAGGAGAGGTGAAACCTTGGAGCCTGAATGTGGGGCTCCCGCACGGGAAAGGCACTTGGAATAAGACCCAGAAACCTTCCCATGTGAGGCCGTGCTCCATTTAGGCCCTAACTGCCTTGCTGACCACCCCTCACTCTGCCTTGGTTCACACAGCATCAAGCACGCTGACCATCCAGGGGTTCCGAGATCACCCCTGCTCTTTTTCCACGTCGTCCCAAGTTGTCCTGATCTGTCCTCTAGGCCTGAAATCCCCTCCACCTAATATATGGGTGATTCCCTGTTATTCCTTATGTCTTAATGCTCAATTCTCCCTCCCCTGAGAGACGGGCCCTGGCCGCTACATTTAAAGTGGTTCCCTTCTCCCTCCTTCCCACCCAGCCCCCATCACCCTCCATCACAGCACCCACTTCATTCCTTTCATGGTTGTTATTGTAACCTGTGATCCTTTTCTTTTCTTTTTTTTTTTTTAATTGCAGAAACTCTTGAGCTTTATTAAGTTAGAAAATTTACAACCAATAGCATAATCAATAAAACATTAACAAACATGTCATGCTGGGCTTCCCTGGTGGCGCAGTGGTTGAGAGTCCGCCTGCCGATGCAGGGGACGCGGGTTCGTGCCCCGGTCCGGGAAGATCCCGCGTGCCGCGGAGCGGCTGGGCCCGTGAGCCATGGCCGCTGAGCCTGCGCGTCCGGAGCCTGCGCTCCGCAACGGGAGAGGCCGCAGCAGTGAGAGGCCCACGGACCGCAAAAAAAAAAACACACAACAAAAAACATGTCATGTCAACCTGTGATTATTTTCTAGCTCAGTATGTTTACTTAGTAAATGTCTGTCTCCCCCTGGACAGGAAGCTCTGTGAGGGCAGGACCAGGTGTGATCAGCTCACCTTTGGGTCCTCGACGCCCAGCCCTGCGCCCGGCAGATTCTCATTCATGCTCATTGAGTGATTGGAATAGGAATGAGACAGCTGCCCTCCAGCCCTTGGATTTGGCGGTCCTGAGTCCGGGTGAGGGAAGAGCCTAGAATAAAAAAGAGAAAGATGACAAAGCGCAGTTTGCCTCAAGGCTGAGGCCCCGGAAGTCTGGTTAGGTGGTGTCACCGTGCAGCTGAAGGCAGTCTGTGGGTGGTGGTGGAGGCAGGTATTTTGCCCCTTTGATGTGATTAAGGCCCATGCCAGGTGAGTCACGGCGGGTGGGGGGTGAGCCAGTCAGGGTCCCGAATAGAATTTCATGGGGAAATGGACGGTGAGTTACCACGTGCACCCACAGGACCTGCGCTCCCCATGCAGCCCCGGAGGAGGGATTCAGACCACCTCCCCACCTACCCGAACACCCGGGTGGCAGGAGCTAGAATTTCCCCAGTGGCCCTGGGGGAAGTAGGTGGGTGGACTGGGGGACAGGGCTGTGCAGCAGGAGGGTGACAAGGCAGGGTTGCTCTCCCCCGCTTCCTTCTACCTTTGTCCTCTCCTCCTTCCCCATCCCCAGGCAGGCCCTGCCTTCTGAGAGTAGGGGCCTGGGGAGAGGGGAGGGGGAGCCTGGGCCGGGCAGGGGTGTATGGAAGGGAAAAGGAGGAAATTCCTGACCGTGAGGACAGGGAGGGTGGGACACTCTGGGGACAGACCAGACGGGGGAGTTCTCTTGTGAGGCAGCCCCCAGGTCAAGTGCAGAAACTGGCTTCCGCCTGTGGGTGGTGAGCAACAGTCAGAGAGGTGCCTGGCGCCCGGAGCTTCAAGCTCTGGAGAAGGCACGCATGGACGTGAGCTAATTGGCTAAGAGCTCAGACATCAGGGTCAGAAGGACTTGCGTTTGAATTCTGGCCCTGATTCTTCCTGTGTGTGACCTTGAGCAAATGACTTTGCTTCTCCATCTTACTCAGCCTGTTTCCTCCCCTGTGATATCCCTTTCCTCTCCTCTCCATGTCAGTCGTGGCCTTCAGCACTCTCAAAGGATGGCTGCTTTTAATAGATCTCTTTTCAGTCCACTGGTTTGTTTTTCTGTCCTTACTATAAGCTCAGATCCCAAGAACTGGTTGTTTTTGTTTGTTTCTTAAAAGCACAAGGCCAGCTTTGACAACGAGAACATGAGTGTGTTTTGTCACTGAACCATTTTACGTGCTAAAGCTCATAATGACAGCCGTGTCTGTTAGGTAGATAAACCGGTATGTTGAGGATGCAGAGGTTAACATAACTTCTTAAGTTGTTGATCACGCTTTTACAGCTGCTAGAAAGACACAGCACAGCGTGCTTGGGCTGGTATGCTCTGTGTTGATTACACCACCAAAGTGATTTCCCAAGACCCAAATCTGATCATGTTCTCACTCATTTAAACATCTCCAATGACCACTGTTGCCCAGAGGACCAAGCTCACACTTGGAAGGCAAAACCACGGCTGACGTGACCCAAACATACTCTTCATCACCCGCCTCCCCGGCCCTCTCCTTCCTTTCACCACATCCATGCCCCAGGAAAATGGATTTCAACGCCTCCTGAACACATCCTGCTCCGTTATGTTTCCAGGCCTCTACCCACGTGCTTCTTTCTTTGTTTTTCTGGAAAGTTTCTATGTATTCAAAACCCAGCACAACTGCATCTCTGTAAAGTATTCCCCAGTTCCCCCAGGCAGAGCTCTGTGTTGCCTCTTCTTACTCATGGGTAGAGAGCTTTACGTGCCTGTATCAGTGCACTTAACAGCGTCTGATGAATACTGGAGGCATCCGTCTACACTACTGGCCTGGGAATGAACTGCCCAAGGTGTGGCCAGTGTTCTCTTTATCTTTGTATCCCCAGAGCCCAGCACAGGGATTGGCAAATAGTAGGAACTTAAGCAGGTGAATGAATACAGACCCATTTCCGTGTACTTTGTGTTATTTTTCCAAGAAAAGCAGTTACTAGGATGGATTCTGGAGTCCGCCAGCCCTGAATTCAAATCTCGGTTCTGTCATTTGTGAATGAATTTGGCCAGGTTACTTAATGTCTCAGTTGCTTCAGCTCATAAATGGGAGTAATATTAACCTCATAGGGATGTTGGGAAAATTAAGTATGAAAGTAAGCTACTTATCAGTGCCAGGCACAAATAATCATCCGATGAACGATAACTATAATTATTGGACCAAAGTGTCTGTGTTCTCATGACAGACCCCTTTATGTGTAGCAGCACGTGGCCATGAGACAAACACCTTGGAACAGAGATGCTATTGGTGCAGAATCAATCCATTTGAGAGCCAGACCATTAACCTTGATCCTGTTGGCACTGTGCCCAGCCTAATTGTATTTGAAGATCCGAGGGAAGACTCAAGTGGCTCAAATGTCTAGAGAAGCAAGAAAAACCATTTAAACCAGGTAGCAGATCAGGGAATTTTACCTCTCGTTACGTTTCATATAGGCAAGTCAGTTGTTTCCTTGCCGCTGGCCTTGGTGACTGTCCTTGGTGATTATTAATAAATGTAACTGTTTGCATTTTCCAAATATGTTGACATTTCACAAGTCATTTATTTACCGGACAAACACCAAAGCAGATCAACCCAGTCTTTGGAAAAGCAGCTGATGTAGGCGTAAGCCACATCTTCAGTTAACATGGAGGATTGAAATTGAGCGCACAGAAGGAAAATGAATGAATTGCTTACTTTGGTCTTTCTTGAACTTTAACCACTTGCTCTTTACCCAGAACATACATATCCCTGTGTGATACATATCCTTTTAAATGTTTTATTACGAATGCATAGTTTTTATCAACTGCAGATTTCATCTGTGCTCAGAAAGCATTCAGTGACTACCCTCAAGGAAAATTAAGAGGCAGCCCAGACACTCGCTAAACCAGCATTCAGGGTGATCTAGTCAGGCGTCTTGAGGCTGCTGCCCTGGCCAAGGAAATAAACCAGGACCCTTGAGGGTGTTTCGTGCTGGAGTGGCATTTGCAAATCTGGTTTGGGAGGGGCTTTTGTCAAAGGTGGTTCCTCCCCGTTCTCCTGCTGTGCTGGCTCGGTTCAGTGCAAGAGGGCCACCAGCAGTTTCTGGAAGTCCCCAGAGGTGTCTGAGCGAACCATGTCAGAGAGAGACTTCTGATACTTCTCTTGGAACTTGGCTTTTATCCCCTGAAGGTCCACCTGTAGGAGAGATGACACCAGCAACCGGGACATTTATAGCGTTTTCACCATAAACACAGGCAGCCACTGTTCTGAGCACATCATTCTCACTTGCGCGTTAATGCCTCAAAGCAACCCTTAGAGTCGGAGTTATTATTCTTCCTATTTCATGGCTGAGAATAGGAAAGCTGAGTTCAGTGTCTGTGTGTCTGTTCCAGTAAAACTTTGTTTATGGACACTAAAACTTGAATTTCATATGACTTTATGTGTTACAAAAATATTATTTTTCCTTTGAGATTTTTACAGTTACTTTAAAATAATCATTTTCAGGTAACAGGACTGTACAAAAACAGGTGGTGGGCCTGATTTGGCTTGCAGGCCACAGTTTGCTGACTCTTAGTATAAGGTTAAGAAAATTGTCAACACAGTTTGAAATGACGCCTTTTTTTTTTTTTCTCTTGTACCCTGATCAGCAAGGATATTAGTGCCAAACAACAAAATTCAATTCATTATCAATTTTTAGGACTTATTTTGAACCTACGGCCGACCCTTGCGCAATACGGGAATTGGGAACGCAGACCCCCCCGTGCAGTCTAGAATCTGTGCACTGCCATCTCTGCCTCAAAAACAAAGGGATTTGATCAGTGACTCACCCAAGGGCAGGAAGCAGAAACAGTTCGGATAGAATCAGGCCTCAAACCCTAGTTCTTTTGATTCTACATATTGTGATCTCTAATGGAGCACAAACTTCTCCCCACACTTAGTTAATTTAAAGATCCGTAAAATGAAAATACAGGTACTGTTATTTACTGAAAAGATCTGCATATGGGTGCACCCACACCATTCAAATCTGTGTTGTTCAGGGATCAACTGTAATTCATTGAAAAGCTTGAAAAACCTAGGTGCTGGAGGTGGGGAAAGGACTCAGAAGAAACACAGATAAAAAGATTGTTCTGCTCTGAAGATTCTGACCACCTAGTAAAGGAGGTAATATTTGTACCATGGAAGATATAATTCTAGAAAGAACACAGTAAGTCTCATGAAAGAAGCACAGAGCTCTCTTTAACCAGGAGTTTTTTGTTTGTTTTTAGCTTTGTTGTTATCGTTGTTTTTAATTTAGACTCTATCTTGCTTTCTTGAGAGACTCACAAACCATTGCTCAAGCTTCTGGTTCTTTTCTTCTCCTGCCCCAATTCGAGGGCCCTACAGGAGAGAGAAAGATGAGAGCAGGAGAGGGCAGGAGAGGCAGGAATTGTTGGAAGTGGGTGCTGCGAGAGAGAGACTGCATCAGGCAGGTGGGCTGGTAGGCTGCTCAGCTGGGGGAGGGGCAGGAAGTGGGAGGGTGGGTCAGTGCAGGGATGGGGTGGGGCTCACAGGGCTCTGTTCTAGTACCAGGTGGCTTTGGGGGATTAGGGGATCTGGCCAATATTATCTGGCTGGGCCGGAAGCATTCCGAGGGAATGGTCCCCATGTGGAGATGACCCAGGACCTGTGGTCAGTACTGAGATAGGACCGAGCATCTTGGAATAAGCGCTCTACAGCTCATGCATGCTGGAGTGAATATGGCACCCTGAGGAGCCCTCAGAGTGGTCCAACGCCCCGGGGTCTTTAGAATCCTTGCTGGGCTTTGTCACCAGCCTGCTCCTCGGAGTGTCTTAGGATCTCCAGAGACTCTGGCTGCGGGGGGTGAGTTACTAAGAGACAGAGAGACAGAGAAGGCTGAGACCTGGAGACATAAGGGAAAGAGAGACTCGGAGCAAGCAAAATAAAACAGAGAGAGTGGCAGAGAGACTTGGGGAGGGAGAGGGGAGGAGAACACAGAGAGGGGCTTTAAGAGAGAGAGGAAAATATGAATTGTGGAGGAGGAGGAGGAGGAGGAGCAAGAGGGGAGGAGAAATTCCAGGAATAGAAATAAAAACGAAAGAATAGTTGTGTTGCTAAGTTACATTTCAAAACAGTGTAGATGTTAAGTATTATTTGTCAAAAAGCTGGGGGCCAGAATTTGGGTTGGTATCTTTTCCCCCCTCATTTAACGCGTTTCTGAGGGAAGTTGTCTGTGGTTTTCAAGTGCCCAGTTCCACTTCACTCTCCAAGGCGGCTCTGCTGTGGGTGAAATGCCATTTCCCATTGATTCTGTAATTCCTCCTCTCTGTGGCCCTGTATTCTGAACATGAGTCTTGACAGCTGCTCCCTAGCTTCTGGCCACTCCTCTCCCTGTGCCTCTGTTATACTCACGCATTCTCAAAGGGGGCGATGTTGCTCCCAACGGGGGCAAAAACTGGTTCTTAGAGGGTGAAAAAAAATCTTAATCTTATGTAAAATTAACTACGTATCTACATAGGGAACATAAACAGATATACAGTGTATGCCGTGTTAACATTTCTTGGAGGGGAGTGACAGTTAGGAAAAAACTGGGTCTAAGAAGGCTCCCTGGGGGTGAGGGTGGGCGATCGCTAATTTAAAAAAGGTTGAGAAACATTGTCTTGTACTGATGTGGTTTTTTGTGCAAAATTGTGCTTCTGGGGTGTGTTTAAGGAAATAAAGGCCTGGTTCAGGAGTTGGGAGATTACTTGCTCTGGTGATCTAGTCCATTGTTCACATTTCAGAGTGTCTGTTTTACCTTCCTTAAAATGGAGCTGCCCTATCCGGAACAGCCCCTCCAGGTTCCCTGCACACACTACCCCGAGCTCTCTGGAGCCACAGATGACAGAAATAGAAGCCGCTAACGTTACTGTATTTTTATAAAAAGAAACAGACTGAAGCACAGCACAGTGTCCTCTACAAAGTCTGGGAAGGCAAGGGCTGTCTCTGTTTTACTCTTTCTGTAAATAGGCTCTTACTAAAAACGACCTGTAGATGACATCACTGGTGGCAAAACAAGAAGGTGGAGCCCAGCAAGTGCGTCTTACCTCCGCCTGGGTCACAATGATGTCAATGAGGGTCTCCTCGTCGGTGCCCGCACCCTTCACGGCCTTGTACAGACAGTCAGCAAAGTAGCCCTGGAGGTCCCGGGCACTCCTCACTGGGCAGGACAAAGGAAGAGAGAACGTGAGGTGTTCACGTTTTGTGGAATAACACCGAGACCCTCGGGAGGCACAGAGCTGGCTCAGAGTGTCACCTGGCTGCCCTTGGAGCTGATGGAATTGTGAGGCGGGTGTCTGAAAGGAGCAGACTTCACACTGTTGATAATGGGATCTGGAAGATTCCCCTGGGGTCAGGGCATCTGGACTCTTCAACCAAAACCCCTTCAGACACGTAAGAACCTCTCCTGTTCCCTGAAGACCCTTGGGAGGAGGAGGAGCTCTGTGACCATCCTCAGGCCCTCCCTGTAAAGTTCATGATTCTTACCAGCAGAAATACCTTCTCACCTCTAGGAGAAATCTCTGACGTCGGAGTTGGGTTTGGAGGGGAGACACGGACTGGCTGGCAACCTTGCCATATACAACTTCGTAGTCTTGAAGATACACTCGGTTGGACCGTGGCCCTCCTGCCCATGCGAAACAACCTTCCTTCCTTTTCTTTTTCCTCACTAGGTTTTATTTTTTTATTTTTAAAAAATATTTATTTATTTATTTTGGCTGCCCCGGGTCTTAGTTGCGGCACGTGGGATCTTAGTTGCGGCGTGCATGCGGGAGCTGGTTCCCTGAGCAGGGATGGCACCCAGGCCCCCTGCGTTGGGAGCGCGTAGTCTTACGCACGGGGCCACCAGGGAAGCCCCTCACTGGGATTTTATTTGGGAGCCTCACTCTGAGTCTTTTCCAAGTTCCCCACAATCGTCTTCGTTTTCCATCTGGGATGTGGGCTTGACGCAATGTTCGATCCTGTCTACAGAGCACCTTCCTGTGATGCTGCTAGTTGCTCTTTTCTGGCCCTGCCCCAGCCCGAAATGAATAAAGTATGATCTAATCCACAAATCAACGAAGTATGGTTTCTATTCACCCATCAGGGGATGGGGTGCATCTCTGCTCCTGGGGAGAAATCAAGATTGCTCTCCCCTCCTCCAAGGCTCATATGGGCCCATCAGGACTAACACTTTGGGAGAATGAACCCTTGACCGTTTATGTTGCTGACATTTACCTAGAACACTTAACATTTTTGATGTTAGTGGTAAATAATAAGTAATACACTCAGCATGAGCGTGGAATGCACATCCTTAATATGACCTGCAGTGAGCACTCTTATCTTCTGGGTAATTGCCGGTAGAATGCTTACAAGGAAGGGGGAGGAACAGAATTAGGAGAGCAGAGTCCAGGTTGTGGAGGGGGGTGGTCTGTCCCCTTATTTTATAGGTCATGTGGCAGCCACCAGAGTGTCAGTGGAGGAGCCCAGACCCAGGAGTCTGAATCCACAAGCTGCTGGATTGGTGGTGGTGGTGATGGGGGTGGGGGGCGTGAACCTGGCAATTTGGGGAGCAGAGTGTTTGAGACTCACTGTGACGCACACCCCCAGACGTTCTGAGCTGGCGGCCTCACCAGCTTTTCCCGAGGACCCCGTCCTGTGCACTCGTACTAACTGACGCTGCACTGATCGTCTGCCTAACTTGAGTGCGTTCCGTCCCCACACCAGTGACTTCCCCCCTGACATTCCTTCTTCCTGATATTTTGGGAAGAAAAATCTCAACGTTTCTACCGTATGCAGTCTATGCCTGGTGAGCAACCTTTGTTGTTCGCAGCAGTAGGAATACCCTGAAAGTTTGGGTGGGGCCAGCTTGGGAGCATGTGGGAGTAAAGATCTTCGTGCGTGTGAGAGGGAGGGCGGCCAGCCACCCCGCGGTGTCTCGTGCTCCTTCTGGCCTGCAGAACAGGGGTTCTCAAACTTCAGGGAGCATAAGATGATCACGGGAGGAGCTTGTCAATGTGTGGCTTTGGGCTGCATTCCAGGAAGTTCTAAGTGGGTAGCCTGGAGTGGGCCTCCAGAGACTGCGCTTTCACACGCCTCCCCACGTGAGTCTGATGCAGGGGTTCCGTGGACCCCACTTTGAGAAGTGCTGCTCCAAAGGCTGCAAGCGGTGGGAACCGTCTGGTCTCATAACACCTCCTCCTCAATTTTAGTGGCGAACTGGCATCTTTATGAGGTAGGCGGGAGTAGGGTGGGGAGTGTGTAGAGAATCTAGTCATGAAGTCATGTTCTACTCTTTGTGTGGTTCCTTTTCAAGGTCTTTTCTAATCTCGTTTACATTTGCCACCAGTGGAGTCCACCCAACTCCTGCATTTCATGGTCCCCCAACTGCAGGGATGGGTCCTTTCCTTCCTCTGTACCTGCCTTGCTCTGATTGTTTTTGGTTTTATCTTTACTGTAGCTCAGTCTCTTGATCTGAGTGTATCTGCCATGAGTTCGAAGCTTCTTAAGAACAGGAACTGGACCTATTTACCTCTGAGCCCCACGCCTGGCACAACTGCTGGCCCAGGCAGGTGCTAAGTAAATGTTAAAGGGTTGAATTGTTTTATTACCATTAATACTTAATACTAATAAGAATTAGTATTAATCTTCTGACTGAACTCTGGCGTTTTCCTGCTTCTTTACACTGCAGGTACAGAAAGGGTTTGGAACCTTGTAGCTGGGCCATGAGTAGATCTCGCCGTTTACTTAAGACACTCATCCTTAAAGCCCTAAGGACAGTCATCTGTGTGTATCCATCGTGGGACAGGAGTGACATTAAGGACGTTCAGGCCTCTATAACAATAGCAGACCTGCTAATCTGAATGCAAAATGAGGGTGGAAAAAAAAAAAATCAGTTGCTGACATTGCCCCCAAAATCCCATCAAAAAAAACAAAACAAAAGAGTTTGGCAGCGAGAGCACATTTTTTAGCTTCCAGGGGCTGCTTTTTTGGTTCTTCCTCTCCTTCTGGGGATATTCTCTCCATTTCTCGTGCCATTTGGGTTGCTGCCCTGGCCTCCTCGCCACCGGAGTGTGGACAATGGACAATGCCTTCATTCCGGGGCTTGCAAAAATGAGAAAGGAGCCTGCCAGCCACAGCCCGGTACCCATCTCTCTGCTATTTCCTGCCTACGGGCAACACCTGGAGAGAAATGCCTGCCGTTTGCTTGGCACGGCCTTGATCTAGTCTCCCCCGCCTTGCTTTCTACACAGACCTCATTCATTCCAATGTTGAAGGGAACCAAATGGAAAAGGTCACCCTTGGGCCATCAGGCACCCGCAGAAACTTGTTCCTGGATCCGAACCTGGGTGCTTTTGAGTGTGTGTCACACGAACCGCATGCTGCCCCACGAGACTAGACAATGGTCCCAGGCTGTTGATGGAGGCTCTCGGGGCTCCATGATCTTAATGGGACTGTCATGGATGCTGTGGTAGGTCCCCCAGCTGCTGTCTTCAGGACAGCAGGCGCTCACGCCAAGCGTTACCTGCTGGCTGCTCAGGGCTGAGTCCCTTCTCAGGAGGGAGGGACTGACTGGGGTCCTATCCATAAGGAGTCAAAAGAGGGAGCTATCTTCCCCAAGGCTGCAAATGCTCCCTGGGTGCAGCCAGACGGCTGCTTGATGTGGGGTGTGAAGACCTGGTCCCCTTGCCTCCACTTTGGACATCCTGACTTCAGGGCCCCTTGGGGGACCAGCACAGCTCCTGTTGCAGCTGCACCACATTCATTCTCTCCCTTCCCAATGCTGCCTAGATGTGTGGTTCCCAAGCTATTCCCTGAAAGCTTCCTGCACACAAACCTCTGTCTCCAAGTCTGGTTCCAGGGAGCGCAACCCAAATCAGGGGCTTTCCTAGCTTTACCTTACCGAGAGTCAAGTAGGCCTTCTGCAGATCTCCTGACGTTTCTTCTTCGATGGCCTCTTCGATGTCTTTGCCAATGAGCTGGAGAAAGAAAGTGCAGCTGTTAGTCCAGGTTTTGCTTTTGGCCTTGGTGCACTTGAGGCTCATTCTTCTACAAAAAGCAATAGACTCTTCCAGATTTGGTCACGCAAGGACCAGAGGAACTCTGGGATTCCTCTCTGGCCTCAGCCCTTGCAGGGCTGGGGATGGTTGCCCGCCATTCGAGTGGGGACTCTCATGGCCTAGGAGTTAGTCCCGATTTGACCCCTAATGGATGCGACCCCAGTCAGGACCACTCCCTCAGCCTCAGCTTCCTCCTCTGTGAAATCAGGGAGTGGAGAAACAATGAATAAATACTGCAACAATATTCTTTATGTTTCTATCGTACTTGAGTTTCCTATGTGTTTATAAAGATTCTTTCCATTTCCAATTTTCCAGGAGGCTATGGTTATAATCATCTCCCACATCTTCCTCCGCTGTGGACTGAGACTGAGAGCTCGGGCACCTACACTTTGGGTGACATGAACAGAGGTTGTGAAGTTCATGGTAAGGACTTGGTCTAACGTTTCTGATACTGTGGGGCTACTTGGGCTGGGAGCCAGGGGCTGACCACGTCAAATGCTGCTTTCTTTCCCTCTGGGGAGACTCCAGATGATCTTATATTCGCCGCCAGCTCGTTCTGCACAGCATTACACATTAGGTTTCCTTCCAAATATTTATAGAAGCTGAAGTTCAGAGTAAATTGTGACCACGCTTAACACAAGTACCGCCTGGGCCCAGCTCAGGGCAGGCATATAAAGAGAAAGGAGAACTTTTGGTTGGGTTTGGGAAATGCAATTAAGCATTAGAAATACTGAAACTTCTTTCTTAGAAATTATCTCTTGAGGATATGACACAATTGTGAGTCTATAAATAATTGGGGCCTTTGAGGACATTGCCAGTGGAGTTTATGTAGTTCATTCTGAAAACACTGGTAAACAACATATTCTTTGTGATACGCGCACAATAGATGTGGGGGGAAGGAGGGTCCAGATTTAATGAAACCCGTAGCTTGATCTCCTCATCGTAGCTGGCCCATCTAGAGGTCTGGTGTGGAATCGACCTAGATAAGAAGGGGATTGGATTGGGGGGGCTTTCAGTCCCTTTCTTAGCTGTTCTCAGGTGTTGGGGGTTGGATGTGGGAGCTGGTATTTCAGAAGAAACTGCTATCACTTTTCCCATGAACAGGGTTCTTGTTGTGTAGACTGAGATTGTGTTTCAAGAGGACATTGTCCTCACACAGGTCTGTGTTTAGTAAAAAAAAAAAAAAAAAAAAAAATCCTCACATTAAACCACTTTCCATTTTTATTGTCAGTACTGGGCTAGAACAGTGTTTTTAAATTTTCTGTAGCATCTCAGCCTACACAACAGGTAAAAGCAGGAAAGCAGAGCTGTTCTGGGGAGGCGGGAGATGGGCTCCTTAGCGCAGCCCTAGACAGTAATGCCAGGTTCCCGCCCTCTCAGTCTCTTTGCTGCCCAGCTCCGGGGGCACGCACTATTCATGAGATACAGTGAGACGGCATCGCCCTTTCTTCTCTACCCACCTCCTCCCCCCACTCCCTCCTGGTGGCTACCAGGGCACCTCCAGGGACTCCATTGAGCACAAATGTTAAACAGTCCACTGGCCCAAGCTACTGAGATGCTCCTTTGCAAATGGAATGCTTCTCACTTATCGGAACACTTAATTCCTAGAGGGGCTCTTTGGACAAACCCGGGCTTTCTGATCTCGATACAAAAACCCTTTGCCAGGGTGGATTCCAGACAAGCCTCAAAGGCTTCTAGTTTACCAGGTAGCATTGCCTGTGGGGGGATTACTAGAAGAGTAGGAGACACATTTCTTTCTTTTAAAACCAATGCCCCAAACCGACAGCGTGCCCACGGCAGAACCCTGTGCCCTCTGACTTTGGTTATAGCAGTTAAAGGGCTAAAGGTTCTGGAAGGGGCTTAGGAACACTTTAGGGGAGGGGAGAAGTGATGAGGGGTGTGGTGGTGAGGCAGTGACCTGGGGCTATGGGTATGTGTACCTACAGTTTTTACTGAGCCATGTTTGGGGAACTTTATAACTCTACAAGTCTTTCATATTTGGTAGATTTGGGGACGGTAATAATCTTTCTTGATGCTGCAGAGTTGGGGAAGCTTTGTTGCTTGGGCTGGGATCTCTGAGAGTGTCAACAGTTAAGACTCAGGTTTAGAGGGCAGATTAAGGGCAAAAACCTGAGTTTTTGCGCCAAAAATTAAAATTCACCTCTATGCCAGGACAACCTATGCCGTATGATACACTTCACTGATCTGACCTTAGCGTCTTAGTGCTTTTAGCCAGAGACCATGAGAAAATTTATGGAGCCAGGTTCCCAAGATCAGGATGAGCTCAGAAGATCAGTGATAAAGATCAAGGTGAACAATGTTCCAACAAGGCTTTCGGAATGATGAATAGGTAGCATTTTAGAGCTGGTTTCATGTAAAGAATCATCAGATCAATTGATTATCTTACTGACCATTTGAGTTTTAGCTCTGTTTTTTGACACTGTCGGTTCACGTAAGGTGACTCATAACAATTGCTAATGTTAATTGAGCACCTACTTCATGCCAGGCAATAAATGCTTTAAATCTGTTAATTCATTTAATCCTTACTAACCCTGTGAAGTAGGTACTATTATTATCCCTATTATACGGTTGGGGGAACTGAGGCACAGAACCCTTAATAACTTGCCCAGGGTCATACAGCTAGTAGCCTCGAGCAGACTTGTTAAACCTTAACATGTATCAGAATCTGGAAGATTTGTTAAAGCAGAGACTATAGGACCCTAACTCCAAGGAAGCTGATTCAGTAGGTCCAGGGCCAGCACTAAGAATTCTCATTTTAAACATTATCTCAAGTGATACAGATTCTGCTGTTTGGAGATTAATTCTGAGAACAGTTGGCCTAGGGAGTATCCTTAGATAGTCAGTAGTTCACGTACACACCCCCACACACCCACACACACAAACACACACCACACATTCCCCCCACACACACACCCCACACACACACCCCCCACACACCCTCACACACACCCTCACACACACCCTCACACACATGCGTGTTTCTATAGTGATCCTCAATGACAGCTACCCCAGAAACTCCATCCATGGCCCCAGTCTTATGGGAAGAGGGTCTAGGTGATGGAGAAGGCTTCCAGCTCAGTCTACACAGCTCCAGGCCCAGGGGCCAGGGGAGTACAGGGTCAGCTGCCTTTGATCACGAATCCGGGCAGGATTTGAAAGCAGAGGGCCCTGAGGGCTTATATACAGTGATGATAAAATTCCAAAGCTTTGTTGTCTTTTCATCTGCTGGCAACACATAGGAAATGCTATTCTGAGTGAGGAGCGGCCAGCTCTAGCTGAGGTAGGAGCTCAGGCTGGGGAACCTTGGCGTTCTCATCCACTTTCTGCTACTGACTTGCTGTGTGGTCCTGATAAGTTACAGATGGTTCCTTACTTGTAACAGATTTTCCTCCTCCATCAGTTGTGGGTAACAATGGCTTCTTCAGCCTACACTTGAGTTACAGTATTCTTGTGAAATTGAAATGAGACACGGGGCACAGATGTCCTTTGAATAGTTAAAAGCATTCCACAAATATAAAATAGGAGACCAAAACAAAATCTGATATTCCACAAAAGTCTTCTTGCAATTAAAGACTGATTTTCCGGGAAGGACTAACCACTGAGTGCCTTGAAATAGCTAACTCACCTCGCTGACTTAAAATTATCATTAGATTAAAAAAAACAATTGTATAAAAGTAACTGATACACATCTTTCCAAGAGCGTATCTCTGAGGTATCATCACATCTGTTTGGGGTGGAGTAGGCACTGTTAGCCCAACTGTCAAGTGGAATAACAGCGAACACTTGTAAGCTTACCACGTGCCAGATACTGTCCTGAGCCTTTTATATTCATCTTATTTAACACCTAAAATAACCCCGTGAGGGTGGGAGGCTGATGTTCACGGTCTCTGTTTTACAAATGAGGATGGTGAAATCAGGTCACTTGTTAGTGGTAGAACCAGGATTTGAACCTGTACCCTCTGACTCTAGGGCTTTGCTCCTAAACTTGACACTCCCCTGCCTCCCTAGCCTCTGTTGCAAAGCAGCGTTTCCCAGACTCCACACTGCACTGGGGGCCGAATGACTGTGTTGTGGGAGGTGCCCTGTGCACTGTGGGAGGTTCAGCAGCATCCCTGGCCTTGACGCTCTACATGCCAATACTGATGCTCCCCCCAACGCACCTTGTTGTGACAGCCCCACGTGTTTCCAGACATTATCAAATATCCCCTGGGGGTGCAAAGTCACCCCTGATTGAGAACCACTATTGTAAAAGACGCCCCGCCCCCTGCCGCCCAGTTCCAAATCCCAGATCTCGGCTTCTTCTGGAAGTAACTTGAGACTCAGTTTCCGTGTGAACTCCTTGCCTTAGTACTGGATCACTTACAACTTGGTAGGCTTGAAAGGTGGCTTGTAACTGTTTGTGATTCCTCTTGGCCAGGACTTCATTGAAGGTAAGCTCGTCCGTGCCCCAGCGGCCTTCCCCTGCCTAGAGGGCCGAGTGCAAACATTTTGAAAAAGCCTTTTGCAAAAAGACTGAATAAACAGAGCTGTGACCAGGTCTCCCTTACAGGAAACAATAAAATATGCACTGAATCTAAGCCACATTGATCGATCCAGCACTTTAAACTTCTAACCCACAGGTATACCTCACATATTTATATTATTTATACCTTCCCTTGTTCCAAAATGGATCTAAGGTGGTTAACCCCAGAATATAAGAATAGAAAAAGCAATTCTTTTAGGTTCATGAAGACCGTATATATGAAAAATATTTTAAAGATCATACTTATTTCCCAAGTAATTCCAATTCGCATAAAATAAAGTAACAGTTGTTGAAAATAATGTTAATTTAAAAAAAAAAGAATTTGCAGAGACTGGCACATCTGCATACTTACGTCATACAGATCTTTGGCATCCTGACCAGCTAGATCTTTGTCTACATTATCTCCTTCATCGCGATTAGCCTAGAAAATCAACACATTGTTATTAACTTGAGTTCCTGCTTGACCACAGAAAACAAAAAAAAGGAAAGTCCTAGAAAAGGGGGTGATTTCAGAGGGGTGGCCTGAAGCTAGACAAAACCTGGCAAAGTGGCAATACTGCTCTTTGCTGCCATCTTTTGGGCACAACTGATAAACAGAGTAGCTTCTGTGACAACACATTTTTCCTTTTTTTTTTTTCTAGAAACCAGGGTCACTCACAAACCCCACTGACCTCTAAGAAACCTCATGATGTCCCCTAGAATGAGTCTGTTGGGAAGCTATTAGTCTTCCTTCCAAAATATTAAATTTCACTTCTCAGGGTCCCAGCCCTGAAGAGCCCTGAATGTTGGTCATGGAAAGTTTTGGAGGTCTAACCTAAGCCCTTAGTGGCAGGTGGAATTCTAAGATGACCCAAGTGGCCCACACTCTTGTATAATCGCCTTCTTTTGAGTGTGGGTAAGACCTGTGAATATGGTGAGATACCACTCCTGTGATCATATTATGTTTATATGGTAAAGGGGATGTTTGTAGATGTAATTAAAATCCCTAATCAGTTATCCTGGGTAGATCTGACCCAATCAGGTGAGCTCTTTAAGGTCAGAGATGGAAGAAGTCAGAGACATGAACTCCTGCTGGCCTGGAAGAAACCAAATAGCCATGCTCTGAACTGTCTATGGGGCCATGACAGGGAACTGCAGATGGCCTCTAGGAGCTGAGTGGTCTCTGGTTGACAGCTAGCAGGAAAACAGGGACATCAGTCGTACAACCACAGGGAACCGAAATCTACCAACAGCCAGTGAGCTTGGAAGAGGACCCCAGGCCTCAGATGAGATGGCAGCCCTGGCTGACACCTTGATTTCAGCCTGGCGAGACCCTGGCTAACCCGCAACAGGACCCCTGCCCCATGGAAACCGCTAGATCATGGATCTGCATAGTTTAGGTTGCTGAGTTTGCAGCAATTTGTTATACAGCAGGAGAACACTTATATACTCTTCGTGCTACAGGTGAAGCCTACTCTGTGTATTCTCTGCTATCAGTCTCTCCACATCGAGAGTAATGAAGTGGAGGAAACACACAAAGGTCATAAAGATGGGTGTGTCAATGAGAGTGCAGATGCCATCTGGCTGGGGGCCGCGGGGGCTGTGTCCTAGCAGGGCCAATTCTTAAAGCCCTGCTTTCCAGGCCAAGCTCCCTGCAGCAGTTCTTACAGGTCTAGACTTGGGGTGAATCCTGGAAGTAAGTTGTGTCATGAAAAGGGCCCTACTTGGGGTCAGATGGGCTGGTTCTTGCTCCTAAGCTGTGTCTTACTGTGTGTACACCTAGAGGTTCCTCACTGGCAAAGTGAGGTGGTGATGCTTAATGAGATAACTCACTAACAAAAAGGGATTGTGTAAACTGCAAATGACTAGGCGGATTGTTTTGATGGGAAAAATACCCATTGAATAATTTCACGAGAGCTGGGCTGACAGAACACAGGTTGATGATCCCTCAGTAACATTTTTAATAAAAGAAGGAAATGTTTATCATCTAAATTGCCTTTTTCATCATGGTCCCATGCTGCCAAGGGCTGTTTCCCAAGATCATAAACCAGGTTAGACCTTTTTACTTTTACCTGTAGCAGGGAGACCAGAATTTTTTTTAGGCTTCCACTTGTATCACCTTTGACATCTGATTCAAGGCTCCTGTCAAATACTTTTGGGGAAGAAGAAAGGAGGAGAGAAAGCAGATTTAGTCTCCCAGAGGTATTTTGGAAGGAACATTCTTTAAAGTCAGAACAAACGGTCACTTACACCTTTGGTAGGCCTCTTTAATGGCGATGATTTCCTAGGAGAGGTAATAAAAAAAAAATCAATACTCCAAGGTGGGGTTAATCAATAATATAGGCAGAGACAAGCAAAGGGAAGAGGCAGGAGCTTGTCTCTGGACACAGGATGCCTTTATGACTTCCTCCAAAGGGGGTTGTCCCTACAGGTCAAGGTCTAGGCCTAGAGCGAGTCCCCAGCCGTGTGGAGTCCTTTAGCACATGTCATCCTTAGTTAAAAGTGAAAACATTACAGCTAAGCTAACATCTTCTTTCACTACCCCCTCACCCCATCTCACTCCCCCTTCCCCACCCAGGTAGCCAGTGTTAGAAGTTCAGTGCATATTTTCCCTTTACATTTGTATACATATGTTTGTGCTACTGCAAATATATAGACCTGTTTTTTTGTATGTGTTTAAAAAGTGGAATACTGTTCATATTGTTTGTTCTTTGACTTATTTTTTCACTCAGTAATAGGTTTTGGAGGTCCAGCTATGCTTGTACATTAGTTAGTCACCTAGTGTTTTTTTAAAATGGATACAAAAGGTTCCATCCTACAGTAAGCCCCTGTGTATTTAGCCAGCCTCTGACTGATGGACATTTAGGCTGTTTTCAGTTTTTCTCTACTTCAAACAAGGCTCCACTCAGTAAACAATTTGCTGTGTACAGGAGTGCAAGTCTCTCTCTAGGGTGTGTGCCAGGAAGAACTGCTTTACAGGCGCACCTTGGAGATATTGTGGGTTTGGTTCCAGACCACCCCTATAAAATGAGTATCATAATAAAGCGAGTCACACGAATCTTTCGGTTTCCCAATACATACAAAAGTTATGATTGGGCTTCCCTGGTGGCGCAGTGGTTGGGAGTCCGCCTGCCGACGCAGGGGACGCGGGTTCGTGCCCCGGTCCGGGAAGATCCCACGTGCCGCGGAGCGGCTGGGCGCGTGAGCCATGGCCGCTGAGCCTGCGCGTCCGGAGCCCGTGCTCCGCAACGGGTGAGGCCACAGCGGTGGGAGGTCCGCGTACCGCAAAAAAAAAAAAAAGGTATGATTATACTCTACTGTGGTCTGTTAAGTGTGCAATAGCGTTATATCTTAAAAAACAATGCACATACCTTAATTTAAAAATACTTTGTTGCTAAAAAATTCTAACCATCACCTGAGCCTTCAGCAAGTCGTTATCTTTCTGCCAGTGGAGGGTCTGAAATGTTGTGAGAATTATCAAAATATGACACAGAGACAGGAAGTGAGCAAATGCTTTTGGAAAAATGGTGCTGATAGGCTTGCTTGATGAAGGGTTGCCACAAACATGCTATTTGTAAAATCGCGGTAAAGCGAGCGCAATAAAACAAAGTATGGCTGTATATTGCAACGGCTTGACCCACTTGGGAGCCGCCTCAGTGTACACTTGAACCAGCAGCGTATAAGAGCAGGCATTTCCCTTCAGCATCTCTCATAAACTGTTTAAAATGAAAGTCATGGGGCAGTGATGGGGAGAAGGGAGGGGGAGCGATAGAAGATGAGAGCCAGGCCTGTGTTGCTTTGGTGGGTGGGAGAGAGGAGGAAGCAGGTGGGGGCCGAACACCTGTGACTCTGCAGCCCCCTCCCCTTTCTCCTCCTTCCAGCCCACTCTCAGGATCTGCCTGAACCCAGGGCCTGCTCTCTCCCTGCTTTTCTTCTTTTTTCTGTCAGATCTATTTGACTGAAAAAAAAGAACTTGCTCACTGTTTGAGACCAGGACCTGAAAGAAATTAGGCTGAGGGTGAACCACGTGTAGGCAAGTGTGATTAGAAAAGTGACGACCAAATTAACCTTCTTGCCAAGGCAGGCTGCCCAAATATTGGCTGCCTGGTCTCTAGGACTCTGGTGCTTCTGGAAAGGATAGGAATATTGAGTAAGGAGAGTTGTGTGGTTATTGGACTGAATTGATACCGCCCTCCTGTGCTAACCCTCCCTGAAGGCACAATCCTAACCTGAAACTCCCCAAATGGAGGGGTTGTATTAGCTAGTCTTCGGGAAGAAGAGCAGTCCAGAGACGTTCAGGAAAGGGGTTTGCCGCTGTAGCGTGGAGCCCAGCGGCGCTTCAGGAAGCGTGGACGGGCGGCACAGGCTTTGCAGGAGGAACCAGCCCAGGTGGCAGGCACCCGGGGCTCGAGCGGCACTTCCGGGTCAGAGCGCTGTGGCGGGTTTCCTCGCCACCTGCTCCAAGTGGTTTCTGTTTCCTACCCGGAGGCCTCACGAATGCTGCATTTTCCTGGCATTTCCTCGCTGGACCTCCCCATTCTATGTGATGGGTGTTGTGGAAGAGGCAGGGGGTCTCCAAATAATGACCTGTGGGCCCTCTTTTCTCCTGATGAAGTCCTTGGCCCTTATGGGTTCTGGAACCAAAGATGAATGGGCTTCTGCGAGGGCCTTAACAAAGGTCCTTTTCAGCTCCTGAAATGGTGGCATGTGCCCAAGGGACCAGGGGAGGACAGGAGAGAGGACATGGAAACCTCTGGGGAAGTGGTGGCGGACCCGGGGGTGTTCACCGGGACCCCCCTGGCACCCCCCACCCCCCTGCCTGTTCTTGAGCTCTCCGCTAGATGCAGCCATGCTTGGAGACCCACAAAGTCAGGCTGGGAGGGTAAAGTAGAACTTTCCTCCTTCATGTAAAACTGTGCATCTCTTGAGAAAAATGAAAGCAGGATTGACACTGTGCTTCTGGAAGGATCTATCCTGTCAAGCCAGGAGCAGCAACACCAAGACTGAGCATCAGAAGACTGGAAGAGGATCTCTCCAGTGTGAACCAAGTAGACGCGTTTCTGCCCAGACACTTGCTCCCCCCGTGGGCGGAATGCAGGGAGGACTTTCCCTCCTGGCTGCTGTAACCGTCTCTGATGGGCATATGGGCGCTCCCTTGGGAGCTGGTCCAGGGCTCGGCTGGGACTCACCTTATTGGTTCTCGTGCACAGGACCTCGATGAGCACTGCCTCGTTCGTGCCCAGGCCCTTCATGGCCTTCTGCAGCTGCCGGGCCGCATACTCGCTGGGGTGGTCCAGAAGGGCCAAGGCTGTCTTCTCAAAGTTTCCACTCAGCTCCCTCTTTAGCACCTCTTCCAGGTCCTGTGGGAAGACAGCGAGAGTCTTGTCTGGGAACGTCCTGAGAGCAGAGGGAAAGGTGTCTGCTCTCCCCACCGCAGGACACCTGCTGTGGACACACGGGGCACAATCTGGACTGGAGCTCTACAGGCATGAGTGACCTGCTCTGGAGGACAGTCGTCACCCAAGTGCCCATCCATCTTCTGCCAAGGCTGGCAGAGATGCAGAGGGAAGGTCCCCTGCTCAGGGCTGGAGACCCCGAAGATGAATCACAATAACAACCAGCATTTGCAGAATATTTTAGGGTTCAGAGAGCTTCCTCACCGATCCCTAAAACAGCCCTGGCAGGAGAGGTATTGCATTATCCCCATGGACTGAACCTCAATAAGATAAAGGACTCAAAAAAAAAAAAAAAAGGGCTTCCCTGGTGGCGCAGTGGTTGAGAGCCCGCCTGCCGACGCAGGGGACACGGGTTCGTGCCCCGGTCTGGGAAGATCCCACATGCCGCGGAGCGGCTGGGCCCGTGAGCCATGGCCGCTGAG
>NW_021145504.1:0-4735 GCF_002837175.3 Physeter macrocephalus
AATGGCATTATTTCATTCTCTTTTATGGCATTGTATATATACATATATATATATATATATATATATATATATATATATATACCACAACTTCTTCATTCATCTGTCGATGGACATTTAGGTTGCTTCCATGTCTTGACTATTGTAAATAGTGCTGCTGTGAACATTGGCGTGCATGTACCTTTTCGAATTAGAGTTTTCTCCGGTAGTTTTGAGCTTGGTTTCTTTGGTTAAACAGTGTGTCTGAGGCTCATCCATGTTGTTGTGTTTAGCTGCAGCTCTTTCTTTTTCATTGCTGTTTGTGTTCCATTGTATGAATATACCACAATTTATTTATCCATTCAACTCTTGATGGGCATTTGGGTTGTTTCCAGTATTAGGCTATTACTAACAATGCTGCTCTGAGATACAGTCTTTGGGGAGACATTTTAAAACTCATGTCCATTGGGAATTCCCTGGCCGTCCAGTGGTTAGGAGTCCATGCTTCCACTGCAGGCGTCACGGGTTCGATCCCTGGTAGGGGAACTAAGATCCCACATGCTGTGCAGCATGGCCGGGGGCTGGCAGGTGGATAAAAACACTCATGTCTATTGATTATATGTCTAGGAGTGAAATGGTTGTGTTCATTTTGATTTTGGTGGATATTGCCAAAGTGCCTTGCACAGAGGCCGCTGTGGCATCAGGGCAGGTCTGTTCCCTTGGTCTGCATCTAAGCATTCAGCTTAGCACCATGTCTAGCACAGAGCCGACACTCATTCAAGCCACGCAACCCCCAACTCCAGGAGTCATAAGAAAATGCTCAGCGATCCCTAAAGCCCCACTCCGAGCAAGACAGTATGATTCTGCCAACATGCCTCACTAGAAGGATCAGGTGAGAGTGAGGGGGTCAGGGAACACATTTCCACCTCCAGAGAAACCTTTTCAATTCATTTTAATAACCCCTTCCGCTCATGTGGCTCTGGCCTTTCTAGAGCACTCTGATGCACGCCAGTAGTTCTCAGCCCTGCTCACATTAGGACCCTCTGGGGACCTTTCCAGAAATACCAATGTCAGAGCTCCACCCCCATGGTTCTTATTTAATTATTCTGGGGTGGAGCCTACACATGGTATATTATAAGCTCCCCAAATGATTCTAGTGTGAAGTCAGGGTCAGGAACCACTGACTACCCTGAATATCCTCCTCTGAAATGGGAGAAACTGATAAGGTGCTAGGGGGTGGGCGGTGATGGAATAGTCTTTATAGTAAAACCATAATGCTTCCCCAGTACCAGGAACAGTGCTAGAGCTTTATAGTTGTCATCTCATTGAATGATGTATGAGAAAATCATGAGGGCTGTCATTCCCCGGGTACGGAGGAGGAAACGGGCTGAGGGGTGGAGTGCCCTCAAGGCCACCCAGCTGGTCAGCGGCCGTGCTGGGTCCAGAGGCAAGGCGTCTCATTACACACACAGCACACACGCTCATGCCTGCCTCCAAGTCCTGCCCCCATTATGCCTAGAAAGAGAGACTAGAAGAAAATGCACCAAAATGTTAACAATGGATATCTTTGGCTGGTCTGATTATGAGTAATGTTTTCTTCCATACACTTCTCTGCATTTTCCAAGGTTTGATTGATCAGTGAGCATGTATAATGCTTATCCTTACAAGCAAATAAAAGTCCTTTCAAGTTGTTGAAGTAAAGAGCTTTGCCATTTTCTGGAGGAGCAGATTGAGTCCAAGAGCATCCAGAGGGAATGAGTGACAGAATTGGGGCCACACCTGTCTCCCGAGTCCCACATGGGGCTTTAGACCTCTCAAGAGGTGAGACAAGTGTGATCTTTACCTCTAGGATGGGATTCTGGAAAGGTGTGAAAAAATGTCCCCAAATAAAAATTGCTGCATTGCTTTAGTTTGATTATATATGCTCTTGTAGAATAGCCAGGAAATGCAGAAAAATGAAAATAGAGCAAAATAACCTGAAAACTCACCATCTGGATATAAATGGTAGGAAAATTTGAGGGCCTATTCTTCCAGACAAGTCTCTGTCCAGAAATATACATACAGATTCAAATAAGCACAATTTTCCAACAATAGATCATGCTGTAAGCATGCAATTTTGCAATCTTCTTTTTTTCAGTTCAATAATATGTCATATACATGTCAGTGAATAGAGATACATGTCAGCCTTAGAATGGTTGCACAGTATTGCATAGATGTGCCATAAAACATGTAGCCATTCTCCTGGTGATGGCCACTGTGGGTTGTTTCTAACCACATCTTGTTTTTGTGTTGCAAAATGAACATTCTAATATAGTGCTATGAAAAATTCTGAGTAAAGTTTACTTGTAAAGTTTATTGGTTTGGTTTTGTTGTTGTAGAGAGAACAGCGGCTGAATTTGGATGTGTGAATGTGTGAGTGTGTGTGTGTGTAAATGTGGGTCCTTGTGGGTTGAATTTGATTTAAATAATTTAATTTAAACAACATTAACCCAACAGAGATCTTATCGAGCCTCTTCTCCTTCTCTCCCTCTCTCTCTCACACTTACACACACACACACACACACACACACACCATTTGCAGGTGAGATGTGGTTACAAAACCCTCTTGAGCAGAGCTGGGCAGAGTACCTGAGGAGACCATGTAGCCAACAGCCACGGTCAGATGTTGCCTGCCAGCTTGGGCTCTGAGCCTACAGTTCGCTCTTAACAAATGCCTGTGGGCAATGACCACACACACACACACACACACACACACACACACACACACACACACAGTCCAGCCAATCTCATTCTCCCTGCATGGAAGGCTCTGGGGCAGTAATGGGATCGCATGTCCAGAGGCAGGCATAATTGAATGGCTGAGGATGTTAAGTCCTTGATTAAACTGGTTGTTCATTTGAAGGGACAATTAACCCAGCTAATATTCCAGGCCAACCCAGCAGTTCCTTCCCCATAGCCAATCTCATTCTCCCTGCATGGAAGGCTCTGGGGCAGTAATGGGATCGCATGTCCAGAGGCAGGCATAATTGAATGGCTGAGGATGTTAAGTCCTTGATTAAACTGGTTGTTCATTTGAAGGGACAATTAACCCAGCTAATATTCCAGGCCAACCCAGCAGTTCCTTCCCCATCAAAGGACATATTGAGCAGATAATAAGTGGCTGTATCGCCTTTACAAGGAGTAGGGTTCCAGGGTCCTTACCTAAGGCCCACTGCCCAGGTCAGGCTGGGGCCATGGACCCTTCAAATCAAGGAGACTCCAAGTCTAGCCAGCCTGGGTTGTGTGAGCCTGAGTTTGTGAACGGAAGAGGATGTTTCTTCTGGGGAAGTTTTCTCTCACAGTCAAAATGACCTTCCATACTGCTTGTGCCTGTCACATCTACGAAGGACGCATGGAGCTTCAGCAGCCATCTTGTGACCATGTGGAGACCTCACTGGCTCTGCCCTACCTTGGGACCTTTCGCTGCATCATGGCTTTCTTATTGTTTAAGCCAGTTGAGTTGGGGTTCCCTGTTTTAAGTAGCAGGAAGCATCCTGACTGATAAAATGGGTCCTTCTCATCACCCACCAGCTTTCTGGAGGAGTAGAGGTGGAGAAGGGCAGAGACAGGGAAGAATCTTCCTCCCTTTTCTCTTCCAATGCCTGATGCTAATCAGAGTTAGGTCTCCCCTGGAGCACAGATATTCCCAGTTGCCTGGATCCTAAAGGACTGAATCCAATAATTGTTCTTGTTCTGGCCCTAGAGGTCTGGCTGTGCGGCGGGGAGAAGGAGAAGGGAGCCAGGGCCTGGCCCATGAGCTACTTAGGTCAGACAGGGCCAGAGTAATGACTGGCCAGCTGCCAGGCTTGGCCAGGGATCCCACAGGGTGGCAGAGAAAAAGAGTGGACAGGACTTGAAGTAGGTGGGCAGCTTGGTGGGTAATCCCTGCCCCTGCAGGAACAAGTAGAAATAACTCCCATGGTGGAAGCATGTCTCCACGCTGGGTACCATGCTATGAGCTTTGCATGGGTTGCCAACATCATCTTCATCACACCTATGAGGTGGATGCCATTACCTGGTTTCCAGACAAAGGAACTGAGGCCCAGAGGGGTTAAGTGTTTTGTCCGGAGGCATACATTGAAGAAGATGGAGGCAGATTAAAATTTAAGGTTGTACAACTCAAAAGCCCTTAACCACTCTTTGTCAACTTATGTGTCCAACCAGCCACTATCCGTTCCTGCATTCATTCTACAAATATGATCTGATCCCCTGTCCTGTGCCCGGGCACTGTGCAGATGCCAAAAATAAAGTGGTGATGGGTCCTGCCTTCTCCGTGCCCTGGGTGGGCCGTGGCACCTTTGGTAAAGGAAGGATGCCCACATTCAGGCTCAGAGTCAGTCTTCTCACACCACCCAGGACGGACTTAGGAAGATACCACCTCCATTCTGACCCCCTTTGGAATGTTCTGAGCCAGGAGATCACAGACCCTGCGTTGGGTCTGAGTCTTGGCCCCATCCACTTATCATCGGTGTGACCTGGACCGAGGCACACTCTCACCGGGGCCTCAGTTTTCTCATCCGCAGAGCTGGGATTAAAAATATCTTGTGTGGGGCTTCCCTGGTGGCACAGTGGTTGCGAGTCTGCCTGCCGATGCAGGGGACGTGGGTTCGTGCCCCGGTCCGGGAGGATCCCACATGCCGCGGAGCGGCTGGGCCCGTGAGCCATGGCCGCTGAGCCTGCGCGTCCGGAGCCTGTGCTCCGCAACGGGAGAGGCCGCAAC
>NW_021145504.1:5625-88631 GCF_002837175.3 Physeter macrocephalus
GTGTGTATGTGTATGTTGTATATGTGTGTATGTGTATGTTGTATATGTGTGTGTGTGAGTCTGTGTAGTATGTGCATATCTATGTGTATTCATGTGTCTGTGTCTGTGTGTATGTGAGTGAGTGTGTGTGTGTGACCTTGGACATGTCCCCTGCTCCTGGACTGCGTTCTCACAATTATAAATCAAGGGGTGAGGGCTAAATGAATCCTGGTTCCCGATGGCCACTGGCACACTCAGCTATCCTGCTGGAGCTCTGACTGAAGAAGGTTCAGTCTTCCTCCTGATCTGAAAGTTTACCCACTGACCTTTCATCCTCCCTGCCCCCAAATGCCTGTGCAGTCCTTCCTGCTGTCCTCGCACTGCTCCAGCCTCCCTCAGGAGGCCTAGCCCTTTGCCTCTGTTGCGGGCTCAGCCATCTCTCACCCTTACACCAGGTGACCTTGGGATGGCCCCTGCCCCTCCCTGAACCTCCAGCTTTGACGTTCTCGACACACAAGCTTCCCGCCCCTGGTAAGTGGGTGGAAGCCGGGACACGGTCCGGGAACTCTCACACACACCATGCCCCCTTCCAGACTGGACACTCCTCCAGGGCAGGGAGAAGCATGTCAGGGTCCCGGTGCCAGCGTGGGGCTTGGCACGGAGCGGGGCTGTGGAAGCACGTGCAGGAAGAGGCAGGGCTGAATCAGCTGAACCCAGGTGCCTGGAGCCACCCGACCCCACCCTCCCCAGCCCCAGATTTAGGACTCAGAGCCCTCTCTCTCTCTCTCTCTCTCTCTCACCTTGGCTGCATCACAGAATCACCTGGGGAGCATTTACAAATAATGGTGCCCAGGCCCCCCAGACAAAGTGAACCAGAATTTCGGGCATGAGGTCCATCCATCTGCATTTTCAAAGTTCCCCATCACTATAATGCACAGTGAGGGTTGAGAACGGCTCAACCCTAGTAGCCAGAAAATCTCTGCACTACAGACTAAATCTCCTAGAGACTACTGAATTAAAGGTCTTCTTCCAAGTTTCCTGTTGAGCTCATAAGTACAGATTTCAAGACCACCCTAGAATTTCTGATTCCAGTGGTCTAGCCTGGACCTGGACATGGGCACTTCAATCAGCTTCCAGGGCCCTGGTGCTCACACAGGTGGCCCTGGGTCCTGCTTGAACCCAGGGCGGAGGCTTCTGTGGCAGGGCAGCATCCAGCACACATGCACACCACGGGATGCATTAGAATAAACGTCAGCTGTGGGAAACCCTAGCTTCCCCTGCCCCTCCTCCTAAACTCTCAGGCATTCTTCGAAAGCCCATCTGATTTTGTTCTTTCCTTAGTTCAATGGCTCTGCTGCTGAGACCCTAATCCTTAAGGCAGCATATGCAGACCTGTGGGGCCGGTCCCTGCGGGGGGTGGGGGTGGGGGGCACACCTGGTGGCCTCGCCCATGCTGTAGGGCCCTGCAGGTGCGGTTCTCTCTGCTAGGCTCACTCTCGCCCATCTCCCCACCTGGATGACCTAAATCTCCGCTCACCTCTCAGTCAACTCCTTCCCTCAGCTCCCAGAGCCCCAGGCATGAATCTCAAGTCCTCCACTAAACCACCACACACACACACACACACACACACACACTCTTCTTCAGTCTCAGTGATTCTTACCCTGAAGAGGTTTTCCAGCCTCACCAAGTGAGCAGGCAGGGAAAATGTAATCGAGGATGTTCAGACAGTGCAGAATGACAACCATATCTTGCGTGTGTATGTGTGTGCACGTGTGTGCCTACAGGCAGGTGTATGCGAGCATATGTGTGCACGTGCGCGTATGACTGCATGTGGCGTATGGTACTTAGCGGCTGCATTTAGATTGAACCCACAGGCTTTTCCCAACATTGATGCAATGGCTCCTGGGAGTCTGGTTTTTCTCTCTGGAATACAGCCCTCCTCCAGGCGCTGCAGGGTTTGGCCGCGCTCAGAGCCTGAGTGCCCGCAGGAAAGGGGCGAGGGAGAGCCTCGGTTGTCTGGGGTTTGACCAGAGTAGGGTTTGGGGATAGCAGAAAGAGAATGGGCCCGAGTCTGACTGGAGTGGGTTCAAATCCAGTGCCCGCCCTTTCCTTGCCAGCTTTGTGATCTCAGACCAGTTCCTCATTGTCCTTCTGGGCCCAATGGGAATAATGCCGATGACCCACCCAGCTGGGGAGGGGGGCGGGAGGGAGGTTCTAGTTGGTGGGACAGACTGGCTGGTGATGCAACGTGCTTTGCTCTCACCTTCTCAAAGGGGATCTTTCTTCAGACGTCTGTCTCTTCCTCTTGACAGGGCAGGACATATGGCCAGTGCTTAATAAAATCTGAATGGCTTGATTAAGCATCTAGCCCAGAGATTGGCACATGGTAGGTACTCTAGGTACTCAATACTTGCCTTTTCCTCCTTGAAACAGTGCTAGCCTGAGACTCAGGGGGACTGGAATTACAGCCCAGCTGTGTGTGTGTGTGTGTGTGTGTGTGTGTGTGTGTGTCCTTCCGTCCCTGTGACCTTGAGCAACCACATACCCATTTTCTGGGCCTCAGCCTCATCCCAAGTCAAAGGAGAGGGCTGCACCCGTGCTGTTTGCTCCCTTCTGTGTTATGTTTTGCCTCATTTGACAGGATTCTGCCCAGGGTGGGTGAGGTCCTGGCTGGGGGCCCTGGGAAGCCAGTGCAGACCGAGGTGCTGGCAGCCAGCACCCATGTGGCTGTGCTCCTGGCCTGCAGGAAGCGGAGCAGTGTTCTTTTCTTACCTGTCGATAATAGAAAGCCTCTCCTTCAATTGAGCTGTTTCCTTCTTTTGCCCTAAGCTATGAGGAGTAGATTGGATGAAAATTATCAAGCCTCCTCATCTAGAATAAATATTCTTGAAATGGAGCAAGTTATAAATAAGCAAGCAGCAATATCCTGTGTTATGAATATATAATTTCCATCTTTAATAGCTGACTGGGCCCCAGGGACTGTCTGAAAATGGCCTGTCTGGTCCTGATATTTTATGTTTTTTAAAAAGACCCCCAAACTTTTGTTTCTTAGCCCTTAGAGAGTTCAGTCTCAGGGAGAAATAATGAGAGTGAACACCACAGTAAGCCCGTGTACCAAGGACGGGTATTTTATTTTTTAAAAGCTTGGGAGAATTCACACAGAATCAGAGAATGAAGGCTGGAAGGGGCAGCAAAACTTGGCTTGTCCCCCCTCCCCCCTTCTCATTTTACAGAATAGGAAGTAGAGGCCCAGGGAGGTGAAGTGTCTGGCCCAAAGTCGCACAGTAATGAACTACATTCTAGAAGAGTCTAGAATGCAGGCCTGTCAGATCACCAGGCTGTTAGCTGGCTCTCTCTTCCAAGAGGCTGAAGGGAGAGCCTGGGGATTCCCTATTCTGGCGTCCACAGAAATTGCTAGGATGATTGACAAGGAAGTTTGCTTCCAGTGGCAGCCCAAGCTCCGGATGAGGGGAGTTGCCTCGGCTCCGATGCAAGACTGTGAGGTCCAGTGAACACAGGGCTGATTTTTCTTGCTTAGACCTGGGCCAAGTCTGCATCTCAGCCTGGCATTCAGGAGCCTCGGACATCTGTCCTTTCTGCTTCTGCAGCCTCAATGCCAAGGATTAGTGTAGATTCGCATCACTCCTGCCCGGCGTGCAGCCAGTGTTGGGGAGAGACAATGGGCTGTGGGGTCTCACAGATCCCACTGGCCATTGGCTCCTCCACTTCCTAGCTCTGTGATGCTGAATAAGCTGGCTGGCTTCTCTTAGCCTCAATGTCCTCATCCGTCAAATGGGAATGGAGATGGCTGTGAGAATTAAATGAGATAATGTGTATAAAGCGCCCAAGATGAGGCCAGGCAGGAACCAGGTGCCATGAATCCCATCTGTCCTTCCAGGGCTGCCAGCTCTTCTTCCCCAGTCTGCAGGGCTACAGCTGTGACCATCCCTCACTGCAGACCAGCCTCCAAGAGCCTCTGGTTTGGATGAGCCCAATGATTTTGTGTTTGCTCATCTCATCTCCCAGGGAGAATGAACCTCCTCCAGAGCCCCACATTCTCCTCCCGGGTGCCCAGCAGTGTCCAGCATGGCGCTGGCCACATGTAGGTGTTCAATTCAGGACACACTGAGTAAGTGCTTGCTGAGTGCTGGGTACCAGGTCTAACGATGACTACCAGCTATCAAGTGGCGACTATGTGTTATTCAGAAATGCATCAACTCATTTAATCCCCATTTTAAAGATGAGTAAAGGGAGGTTTGCCAAGGTGATTCAGTAACTTGCCCAAAGTGATACGGCTAGGCATGGCAGGGCTCACACCAACCTAACGCCAAGCCTCTTTTCACTCCTCTCCCTTGTCTTCCTGCAGGATGACCTGCTTTCTCCAGGATCACAGTAAAACTGGAAAAGAAATGAATTCAGCAGCAGGTCCCCTAATGGTGGGAGCAGGGGCTGGTGAGGGAGATAGTAATGGCTATGCAGTGTGCGTGTTAAAATGGAAATGTCCTCTCCCGTGGGTCTTGAGGTACACTCGTAATTATGAGCCAGCGTCTGAGGTTCTGAGTTTGATGGCATTAGTTTTAATGGCTTCCTTGTTTTTTCTTAAGCCGTTTAATTACTAATCAGTGCTGCCTCGCAAGCTAATGTGAGAAGAGCACTTTGCATCTGGGGACAAGGACCCTCCTCGGAGGGCAGCTGAGAAGCCTGCCAGGGGCTGGACGCTGGGCCAGCTGGTCTCCCCCGCCCTGAGAGGTCCCCCCACCCAAGTTCCCAGCCCTTTCTGCTATTTGACACTTGTCTCTGAAATCAGATTGCCATCACATCTGGGAGGAAGCTTAGCAACTGGCTAGCCTGGTCCCGCCTACCTCCCCTCACAAAAGGGGAAACTGAGGCCCAAGAGGGACCATGAGTTGCAATGACTAGAATTTGTGGGACCCCTTCCTTACTTGACAATTGATTTCTAGCACATATACTCATTTGCACTCCCAATTTCAATAGTCAAAAACTTTCCAATGCGAAAACCTCATTTTCTGAAGCTAATTTAGGTCTCATTTTCATTAATAGCTTGGCAACGATCATGCAGTGGAAATTTCTTCCAGGTTGAAGCAAGAACTTCAGCCAGGGAATCAGGGTGTCTGCTAGCTCTTGCTGTGTGTCTCTGGACAAGCTGAGTCACCTCTCTGGTCTGTGGTTTTCCTCCACAGTCAAATGAGGGGATTGAGTTATCTCAGTGTTTTTCCAAACACTATTCTGTAAACCACTCTGTAAAACAGAGCATGCCACAAGATGTAAATATTTGTTATTCAGAAGAAAAAAAATTGGGGGGAGTTTACGTGGTCTAATAAGTTTGGATAATGCTGGATTCAAGTTCAAGTTGTTTTTGTTTGTTTGTTGTTGTGAAGGCACGTGTACCATGTGCCTATACAATGACAACACAGCACCTTGTGCCCCCTTAGAGGAGGCGATCTTTTTGTGGCACATTTGTCAATGTCTTTTGGAGCATTAGAGCTCCCAGGAGCATAGCGTGGGAAACCCTGTCGAGGATAGGTCCCACTCTGCCCTCACTCTCTGGGGCTTCTGTGATTCTAAGAGACAAGGAATAAAGGAGACAACTTGGGAGACATCCTCTTAGCTTTAAGACTTGGACCACTCACTTCCCCCAATCATCATCATGCTCTTGCTAGGGGTACCCTCAGACTATGAACCTGGTGTCCTACTCGGAGCTTTGACTTTGCTACTCGTTGGCCAGAAAACCTGTGGTGGCCACAACCAAAGCTCACCAGGCCCTGCCTCACTGCCCGGCCAACGCTTGCTTCCCCTCAGCCCAACAGGCTCCTCCAGGAGAGCATCTCTCCTTCCCAACCCACCCCATTCCCAGGCCTGCACCCACACGAAGGCTTGCTCAGGGGCAGAGGTCTCAGTGCCTTGGGGTGAGCCCAGGCTTGGAATCAGAGCCAGATTCAAGTTCTGTCTTTGCTGCTTCCTCGTTATATGGTTCTGGATCAATGGCTGAAATGATCTCGGTACTGACTGCCTACCTCTGGGGTAAAGAATAAAAGGACCTGACGTTTTGCCTCAACTTAAGTCCCCTGGAAAGCAAACCCTGAAGCAAAGGCTCGTGTCCCACTGCTTTCTTAAGGAGTGCAACTCCAGGGACACGGGAGTGAGGGCAGTGATGAGCAAAGCTGGAGATAGGAAAGACCAAGAGACTACAGGCATACAAGAGAATGTGGGCCACCCAGTGGTGTCAAATGCAACTGACTGCTGTATGGTCTATTCACGGCTCCCACCCTTGCCACCGTGGACGATGAGGTGACTGGGGAGAGGGTGGCTGACACCCACAGGCTGAGTTGTCTCACCATCCCAGTTGTTAAGCGCCTCCCCCATAGTGGGCATTAATGTGAGACCCCAAGACCAGCCCGCTGTGTGTCCGTTCCTGTGAGTCCTTTCACACACCTTTTCCTCGGACATCCTTAGCCCTAATCTTCCAATTTTCTTCTCTCCCAGCCCTTGACCAAGCGGCCAAGCCATTTACCACTGCATCTTTGAATGTACTTTCCTCAGGTCACGTTTCCATGCAGCTCTTCCCACAGGGGGTTTCCATTCCCTTCTGTCCCTTCGGGCCATCCAGATTGGGTCTATAGCATGGTCTGGAAACAGTCTCTTTTCAACTGATGATGACACATGATGCTGACCCATCTGTGAACCAGGCCCACGTTTTCTCCTTCCCCATCAGGTGATCAGAGAGAAACCCTGCCCTTTGAAGTCATAGGTGTTCAATGAGATGCATCAATGTACTGTGTGCTACAGCCTGGGTCACGTGTTCTTGTAATGTACTCCTGTCTTCTGGACAAGATCGGGCTTGATCCCAAACGTACTGTTTCTGTCAAAATCAAACTACCCAACCCTATGAGTTGGCACATTTAACAGCAGCTCATGATGGTCAGGTCCAGCCCCATAGTCTCTCAGTGTCCCATGCCAATTTCAGGTGGTATCCAGAGCAGGAGTTCTCTGCAATGAGAATAATGGCCTTGCTCTGGAACCCCAGGGTTTCTGTCCTATAGCTCTTCTATGAGTGCTCGCCAGAGATTCCACCCAGCATCCTTGTCTGCCACAGAGACTTCTAGCACCGTTAGACCTTCTAGGTCAGATGGACCTAGTGACAGGCAGCTCAAAAGACAGTCTGGATGCACAGCAGAGCCCTGTCTTGATCTCAGAAATTTACCTTGCTCTAATCGTGTGCAACTTGTAAGATCTAGTAGGATATTAAATTTTATTTTTGTTGCTTTTTAAAATTTATTTTTTAAATAAATAAGACTTTAAAATAGTTCCAAAATTAAAAATATTAAAAGGGTATAAAAAGGTATACAGTAAACAGCCTCCCTTGTACCATTAATTTCCTGTCCAGCAAAAAAACCACTGTGTTTAGCTTCTTGTGAATTCTTCTAGAGACATATTATGCTTACAAGAGTAAATAGAAGCACGTGTGTGCGAGTGTGTGTGTGTATCTTCCTGTCTCCCACCGTTTATTAACACGACTGACAGTTTACAGTTCTGTCCCTGACCTGTTTAACTCAACAGTATATTCTAGCCACCTTCACATAGCAGCGCATAAAGGGGTTCCTCACTGAATTCAGAACTGTCCAGGAGTCCATTCAGTGGATGTGCCATCATCAATTTAACCATTCTATTGATGGACGTGTAGGTTGTTTCCAATCATTTGGAATCACAGAGAGGACCACAGTGCATAACTCCCTACACATGGAGGTACAGCTTCCTAGGAGGAGTGCATGTGTAACTTTAAGGGATATTTTCAAATGACTCCACCTGAGATTTATATCAATTCTCACTCCCACCGGTAACGTAGATGTGTGCTCATTTTTGTGCCCCACCATTCTCAGTGGGTGTTTTAATCTTTGCCAATCTGATCAGTAAAAAATGTTATTTTGATGTACTTTAATTTGTAGGTTATTCAATTAAACTCTGGCGGTTTATACCTTGTGTCACTAGTCAGATTTAAAGCTACTTGGGCTTTCACAGGCTCTGTATTTTATGCCTTGATATATAATCACAGAAATGAGGAGGAGAGCAAGAACCAGGTCTAACTTGTTTGTGGCTCTCTCCCTGGTTCCAAGCACAGTGTGTGGCACCTAGTAGATGTTCAATAAATATTTATTGAGAGAATGAATGAACGAATGGATGGATCGAATGTGATGCTGGCCCCATCTGTCCAGCAGTTGGTAGATTAAAGAGTACTTTTCCCCCATTTTATCAATTCCATTCTCCCTAAATCTAGTGAGGGGGCACTAGAAAAGATGATGATAGCTTGCTCTGCACAAAGCCCTAAGAACTAGCATCCATAGACCCTGCTAAAAGAACAAGGCCACGTTTCCAAGTTTCATTCCAAGGATTTCCCCAATGTCCTTTGCCTGATTGGACCAAGAGGTAGGCAACTGATGCAAAGGTATCTTATTTAAAGACTGGCCAGCAACGTATGATCTCTGAGAAATAGCTGGAAAAGCTGGGCTGGGCCAATCAGGACTGGGGAGTGGGACTCGGAGTGGACTCAGAGCTGAAAGGTCAAGAGGTAAAATTTGAGTCATGGTGGCCATGATGGGTCATAAAGAAGCCATGAGCTGTGAGGGAGGACTGGGGAAACTCTGAATGAACAAAGGAAGCTGGACAGCAGAGGGAAGGCCACAGATTTCCCAGGAGAAGTGAATTTCCTCATGTGGTCCTGGGAGACAAAAGGAGAGCTGTGTCCATTACTGATGGCTTTCCGGTTAAGTCTCATGATTCCTAGAAATGAATTTAGGATTCTATCCTTAGATTCCATGAGACCCCTGAGTGACTGGACAAGAAACGTTTCTTCACTTGAGTTGCCTGGATTGGGTCTCTATTTCTTGCCATCAAAAGATCCCCAATTGGCTCCCATTTTGCCAATGTGGGATCTGAGGCTCTGAGCAGTGGAGTCCAAGGTCTCTGCCTGCCATGTCAGTGGGCTCAATGCCTTGCACATGGGGGTAGTCAGTTCATATTTGGCAATTGCATGATTGGTAGATTGACTTCTCAGTTGCTTGATTTAAAGCAACAACAAACCTTAGCAGAATGCATTTTCCGGGACTTCCCTGGTGGCGCAAGTGGTTAAGAATCCGCCTGCCAATGCAGGGGACACGGGTTTGAGCCTGGTCCGGGAAGATCCCACATTCCACGGAGCAACTAAGCCCATGCACCACAACTACCGCGCCTGCGCTCTAGAGCCCACAAGCCACAAGTACTGAGCCCGTGTGCCACAGCTACTGAAGCCTGCATGCCCTAGAGCCCCTGCTAGGCAACAAGAGAATCCACCACAATGAGAAGCCCGCACACCGCAACGAAGAGTAGGCCCTTCTCACCGCAACTAGAGAAAGCCCACGTGCAGCTTTATTTTAAATAAATAAATTAAATTAATTAATTTTTTTTAAAATGCATTTTCCAAAGATGGTAGCAACAGTAACTCCCATCCCACATGCTCTTGGGCAATGCAACCTTGCCACTCCCCGATCAAGAGATGGAATCTAATTCATCTCCCTTAAACTTGGGCTGGCTTTGGTAACTCCCTTGTGACCAATAGAATATGGCAGAAATGATACTGCATGACTTCCGAGGTTATGTCATAGGAAACCTTGAAGCTTTTGCTTGGTCTCTTGGAACACTGACTCTTGTGATGCCTGCCCCCCCTCAGAATCTAGCCCTCAGGCTTTGAGAAGCCCGGGCGGCATGGAGAGGCCACGTGGAGGTGTTGTGATGATCAGCTCAGCTGATCCCAAGCTTTAAGATATCCCAGCTCAGGTACTGGACAGGTGGGTGAAGAAGCTTCCAGGTGAGTGCAGCCCCCAGCAATTCAAGTCACTCTCAAGGATTTGAATCATCCTGGCTGGGACCCCAGACACGATGGTGCAGAAACAAGCATCTCTACTGTGCCCTGAGCAAGGTCCTAAGCTCCAGAAGCTAGGAGCTTAATAATATTGGGCTTTGCTTCACCCCACTAGGTTTGGGGGTAGTTTTTTTTAATACAATAGGTAACTGAAATAGATGACTGGAACAGAATTTCTTTCCTCTAAAATCATGATTTCACTTCCTATTCATGTCCAGCTAAGGGTTAACAGATGAATTCTAAATCCAGTAGCTATTTCCTTAACTTGAGTCCATAAACAAAAGTAGAGCCCTTCCAAGACTGGGAGTGACTATAAAAAGAAGGTTCCTTGACCTTAAGGCCAGGAGAGCTTTGTTCCTTAAAACTGGTGAAAAGAGGTTTCCTGACACATGAAAAAATGACATCTGTTTCTCGGACTACACACACACACACACACACACACACACTGTGGACTGCTTCCTGTGCAGACAACGTGGGCTCAGTTTTCCGGGAAACAGTTATACAGTTAGGAAATTCTCCAGTCAAGAAATGTGGCCATTAGCTCAGGGAAGGGCACTCTGGCACAGAAGCTGGCAGGGGAGCCAACCCTTCCAGCCAACGTCCTCGTGAAGAGCTGGAGCCACCAAGGAGCCCCCAACACCGATGTGTCCTCATAAGTAAACGGCAAGCTCCTGGCCTGCACAGAGCTCTGCAAACTGTGAAGAGCTCTCCAGATGCACAGCTGTGAGCCTGGAGCCCAGCCTTTCAGGGAACAGATTGGGGAAGTGGGGGGACTGTGACATCCTGCGGAAAGCTGGTCTCCCTGGCGGGAGGCCATGGCTGAGGGGAGCGACCCACTCAGATCCCCTCGCTGCGCTCAGCACTTCAGAGTTTGCGCAAAGACCTGCCCTTATTGCATTCATTGGAGCGTCTCTCCATCGAGAAAGACTCATGATTTCCATTTTATTCATGTGAACTTGAAGTTGAGAGGAGCTGAAGGCTATTCTAAGGGTCACATAGCCATTAGGTGGGAGAACCAGGGTGAAACCTGGGTCCCCTCATTCTTTGTCGTGCAGCCTTTGCACTGAGCTCGCGGCCATCGTTCCTCACATTTGCAGAGTACTTTACTGTTGGCAAATGCCCCCACAGGCAATGCAACCATGGAGCCGTGGGACCTGCGTCGTATCTCCACTTTATAGACAAAGAACCTGCCGTAGAGTGAATTGCCCCAGTCCCGCTGCTAAACAAGTGGAACAGCCAGGCTCTGAGCCAGGTCTCATGGCTCCAAAGCCAGTGGTCCTTCCATGCCGCTGCTTCCCACCACAGAGCCGCATCAGTGAAACCCTTTCATGTGTGTCTCCTATCTGCCCTGGCTCCTGAAACACACATGAGCCTGGGCAGGGAGGTCATTGCCAGCAGCCTTTTAGCAGTGATGTTCCTGTGGTTCTTCAACATTTATTAAATAGCCACAGCATGTAAAGCGCTGCCTAGCCTGTAGTGACTGCCCCCGACTGATGTGGTATTAAAGGCAGCCGTGACTTGGGCACCGAAGGGCCGGACACACCAGTGTCGGGCCTCTCACCGTGCCCGCTGCCCTTTCCCAGGGTCCCGGGGCATCCACACCCACCCCCGACATCAGAGGGGCCGTGAGCTGATCTCCTGCAAGCCCAGGTGCGGCCGCGGGGGAGCAGAAACCCTCGGGGCTGTGGCGTGATTAAACTCTGTGTTGTGAGAAAGTGACACTGTGATCTGATTCATACCAGTAAATATGTGATTTACATTTAATTCTGAGTAACCTTTCTGGGCTCGGCGAGGTGTGAAGGAATCTGATGGGGCCGGCTCCGTGGAGGGGGAGACGATTCATATTCATTAAGACCTCCACATCAGCCAGCTGAAGGGTGACAGCACCCCAGCCCGCCCTCCTCCCTATCGCCCTCCAGGGTCACAGTTGCAGGGAGGCCAGCAGTCATGCTGGCTGCCACTTGGGGTGGTGGGTGTAGGTAGCCGTGAGGACTGGAGGGTCCGGGAGAAACTGGGAGGAAAATAAACAGCAGGTCCACAGGCAACACTGTCCAGGCTGACGGCACTCCAGATTGCTGCATTAGCTGTATTGATCTCTTGAGGGTGGAGAGGGCTATTGATTGAGGGGGTGGCAGCTCTCAGTGGCCCCAGCCATCTCCTTTGTACATATTTACAAGGCACTGTTCAGCCACCTCTGGTTCATACAGATCTGGGCGGAGAGAAAAACGCCAGGGAAGGAAGGTTGGGGTCTCGGGGCCTCATCCCCCCCAGGCAGCTGAGAGCAAGGGTGGTACTCCTGGCCCCCCCAGGACACATGCTTGGGGTTTGATCACCTTGGGCTGGGATCACTTGCAGGTGCACAAGGCCTGCTGAGGTTGGGAGGCAAACGAAGTGCCCTGAGGGAAAAAGATGTGCTTCTCCTTTGGACAGAAGCCTAGACACTCTGAGACCCTGAGCTTCTCTGTCCTCTTAATGGGAATATCTGTAATGATTAATAAAAACTCTGAGAGCTGCTGTCTGCTGGATGCTTACTGGGTGCCAGGCACCGTGCAAAGCCCTTGTGCATCCTCCTCATTGAGGCCTTACCACAGCCTCTGAAGGAGCCAGTGCTCTTAATTCCAGTCTGAGGATGAGAGCCCGCACCATGATTACGATTTGGGATGGTGAGCCCTATGGGATAACGGACAGACCAGAGCGAGGTGGCAGCGGGTCGTGGCCTGTTCTAGGGGACCCTTACCCTGCTGGAATATGTACCTCTGGCCAGTCCCTCATTCGAGTTGTTTTTTATTTGCATGAGACCTGTTTTCCCAACAGCCCTGGGCCTGATGCTTTGCCTGATACTGTTCCGGGCCCTTTGAGTGACTGGAGGGAAAGAGAATACGGCCTCTGCCCCCAGGGGTCTTTCCCCCCCACCCCGGGAACTGGACCCACCCAGAAGCCCTTCAAGAAGAGAAGAAGGTCTGGACACCCTGTGGGTGCAGATTTGGGTGGAGAGCGAGGCCCCAATGGCAACGGATGGAACTCTCTAGGTAAGGACGGCTCGGCCCCTTCATGGCCACCGACTTGGGGCGGCCCACTCTGTGAGCCAGGCCATCCACGTGGCCCAGGAGCTGCCTGAGGGTGGGGCTGCGGCCCTCAGGATCACACAGTGGCCCCAATGCTACAAGTGCTCAGGAAGGTCTTTTGGAGTAAGCGTTCCTCAGTTGTCTCACTGAAGTAAGTGGGGAAATGAAGGTGAGCTGGGGAGTCCGTCCTAGGTCTCCACTGTGACCACCCGCTGGCAGTGATGCATCGAGCACCCAGGCATTTGAGGTACATTCCTTCAGCACCCTGATGCAGCCTGGGCTCAGGACTCTGGGCCGGTCACTGGGGGAGACGGCCACGGGAAAAGGGCATTGAACCATCTGGGCTGAAAAGGGTTGGAAGGAGACAGTATGGGGGCTGTGAGAGGTGCCTGGCCCGGGACAGAACTGCGGAAGGGGGCGGCTCCTGAAGAATTCCCTGGGGCGAGGGACAGTTGAGCTGGGAGCTGAAGGTGGACAGAGCACCCACCAGCCAGGCCAAGAGATGGGAAAGAGGGTCCCAGGTGTCCCAGGGGAGAAGAGGGGTCAAGAGAGAGCAAGAAACCCCCAGGGCGGGCAGTGTTTCTGTGTGGCAGGACAGGGGAGCATGCACCTGTCCCAGGGCCCTGCAGGACATGTTAGGAGCTTTGAACTTATTCCTGAGGGTGACAGGGAGCTAGTGAAAGCTTTCAGGCAGAAGAGTGTTAGAATCCAGGAGGCTTTTTTGAAAGCTCACTCCAGCCGTGCTATGGGGAGGGAGGGAGACGGGTGAGGCAGCAGGAGCCGTCAGCCAGGGGAGGGACAGGGAGCCCCACCTGGGCTGGGGGAAGCAGACCGGCAGGGAAAGGGTCAGAAGCAATTGCTGATCTGTATGTAAACGGGGGACAGCATCCAGGACGGTGCTCTGGTTTCTGGCCTTTGCAATCGGGGGGAAGCGGTACTGATTCCTGGCCCGGACAGGAGAAGAAGAAGGGTTTTGGGAGGAAGGACGATGTGCTCCGTTTTGGACCCGTTGAATTTGAAACGCCTGGCGAGATGTCTGGAGGGCAGCGGAATGCTGACCTGAGGGGCAGGAGAGAGGTCCAGGTGACAAAGATGCGGGAGTCATCGGCTCAGAGGTGACAAGTGAAGATGTGGGAGCCCATGGGGGAGGGCAGCCGAGAGCAGACCTCTAGCAACACCACGTGTCGCCCCGGAGAGGATGCTGTGCCTGTGATCTGGATGGAGCTGCCAGCAGCAAGGGGTGGGGAAAGCAGGGAGACTGCGGCATCCGGCAGCCAAGGCAAGAAAGTGTGTCAGGAAGAGGAAGTGGTCGGCAGCATCAGCTCCCGTCCACAGACCATGGGGGATGTGGAGCTAAAAGTGTCCACTGGATTTAGCAACAAAGAGGTCAGAGGGGGCCGTGAGAGGCCAGCCTCCGGGGCCTGGAGGGGCCAAAGCCAGACTGAGGGAGGTGGGAGGTGAGGAAGTGGGAAACGCTTGTGCAGACGCCCCTGGTTAAGAAGTTTGTCTGTGAAAGAAAGGCCAGGGTGGGGCAATAGTTGGAAGGGGCCAGCAGGTCAAGAAAAGGATGTTTTCAAGACAGAAGAGGCTCTTGGCCGGGCGCCAGGAGCGAGGTTGAGGACGCAGCAGATAAGGGGCTGATGGGTTGAACGGGTGTCTGAGGAGGTGCGGGTCCGGGCTGGGCAGGGGAAGCGCTGTGGTGGAGGCAGGGAGGAGGGAAGAAAGATGGGCATGGGTACCCACCCATCTGCAGGTTTGGCGGTGAGGACTCGAGGCGTGGGTACCGCTGTGCGGGGATGCGGAGTCTGGGGACCCCGTGCCGTCGGCACAGCCCTGGTCCCGGTCCCCTTTCTCAGGGCAGCCTCGCTGTCCTCCCCCACCCTTCCAACCCTCCCCACAACCTGCTCACTGCCCCCGTCCCAGGGAGGGGAGGGAACGTGGAAGGGCAGTCACCTCGTGGCCTTGGCCATCTTCTGGGCGGGTGAGACCAACAGACATGGGGTGGGGCAGCAAGGAAGCCTCCGAGGGGGCCGTGGCCCCGGATGAAGTGGTGGGAACTGAGTTGGAGGCTGTGGGAGGGGAGTTGGGTGAGCCGAGGGCCCAGGGAGCAGCAGGGATGCCTGGGGTGTGTGTGTGTGTGTGTGTGTGTGTGTGTGCGCGCGCGCACTAACACAAGCACGCACACACGCACGCAAACTTGGGTAGGCTGGGGGAGAGCAGTTTTGCTGCAGGGGTTTGAAAAAAAGCACAGAAGCCCAGAAAAAGGAATTTCTCCCCAGACCCATGAGGCCCAGGCTCTGAGATGAAGCCAGTTTCCTCTGCAGGGAACCTTCCTTCAGCGAGGGAGTGAGTAATTAGGGATGATAATAGCAAGACGGACTGGTTTTTAATCTGTGCTTGACATCTGCCATGTAAAATGTCACGGAATGACTGTGTGGCAGAACAAGTACCCAGATGGGTGTCGTCCTGGGCTGGCCTGTCACACCCTCCCCCTGCCCCCCTCCCTTCCTCATTGTCCAGAACGAGGCCTCTCTCCTCCCACAGATGCCACCAAGACACGGGGCCCAGTGGGACAAAACAATCCCCGTGTGCAGGGGGCAGGGCCTGACCTGGGTCAGCCGACTGGAGTCTGGGATGAAGCTGCCCTTCTGGCTGTAGCTGTTTTCTGTGTTCACCTCCCAAGGCTGCCCAGGGGCCAGGTCCCCAAGTCCCGTAGCCTTCTCTAGGAAAGAGTTGCTGTGATTCGTGTTTATTTCGGTCTTTTTCCTTTCCCAGCATATGCCCGGGAGAGGGGGCTGAGGTTGGGGCGAGGGAAGAAAGGAGAGCCTCATTTAGTTTTCTTGAAAGTTCTACTGTCTTAAAGACTGGCAGGGGGGTGGGGGGGCGTTGGCTGGGCTCCAGGAAGACAGAGGAAGGGCCATGGGAGAAGGTCAGAAGGTCGTGCAGGGTATACACTGCTCAAAGGCACCCCGGCAGGAGGGGGGCCGCGGTGTAGGTAGGTTAAGTGGGACTTGAAACCCACCCTCGGTCCGCTAGCCAGGCCTAAAGCCCTGCGTGGGCTGCGTCTGCAGAGAGAGAGGGCGCCGTTTTTCAGTTCACACAAAGGCACTGTGTAGGCGAGCTGAGTGCCCCAGAGAAGCTTTCCTGCCCGATCCCCAGCCAGGGTGACCTCCAGGGACAGAGGCGTGTGATAAGAACCTTCTGGCAATCTGGATCAGCCGCTCCAGTGGCCCAGAGGAGAGTTGGGAATTGGAAGGTTTTCATTCCGCAGGTTCCTTGGAAGGGCAGGTGGTGGGAGGCGTATATAGTCGGGGTGAGGCAGGCATGGGCTTGGGGAGCGTCCAGGAGGACAGGTTCATGCTTCCAGGCAGGAAGGGGTGAGCAGGTGATGGCGCTGGCTGCAGGGCCCCGGGTTTGGCTACCAGCCCAGCTCTACCACTGCTCTCCTGGGAGGCTCTTGGCAAATCACTCTCTGTCCCTGTGCCTCAGTTTCCCCACCTGACAAATTCAGAGGGAAGGAGGAGGGAGACCAAAGCGATGGCTTGGATTTGGTGACACAAGAGACAGAGTTCTGGCTCTGCCACCCACCCATGGGGTCCGCAACTTCAGCCAGGTCACTGGACACGTCTGAACTTCATTTCTCAACAGAGGGCCACTTGTCCTCAGCCTCTTGGCCAGCCACCCGGGGCCTGGGCTTGGGTCCCCGTTGCCCTCCCTCTCTCCCACCCACCCACCTCTCCTTCCTGGTGGGGAATAAACCAGAATAGGACCTGTCTCTCCTTTAGGGGGGAATGGGTTCCGTTTCCATCAGCCCCCGGGGAGAAAGAGGAAGAGGAAAATTACAGTATCAGCATGGAAACTACAATTGGAGGTGTCTGATTCACCAGGGAGGGTGACTCGTTTCTCTTTTTTTATTTTTAGTTGCTATTATCTTGGCAAGGAGGCCTGTGCTCATTAACCTGTATTGCCAGAGCGGAGACTCTGAGAAACTGGCTGGTGAATAAACCTGCCCCTCCTGTCCCTTCCACTCCCATGGCTTGTTTATAGCCTTCCTTCCCTCTGGTGAATTAATTAACTTGTACTCAGGGCCTTGGACACTTGCTGTTGTGTTTAGTTGGTGTCCCTTTGAGGCCAGAGTGTGGAGGGACAGGAATGGGTGGGTCAATGCGGATCCTGGCCACAGCCCAGCGTGGCCCAACCTCCCTGACTCCAGCTCTGAGACCTTCCGCAAACCATCCCTGTCCCCAGGGAGTGGGACTGAGGGGGTCTCTGGTACCCAAGCTTCACTCCTTAGAGGCTTGAGCGGTTTGGGGTTTTAAAAGCCACTCAATCTCTCCCCGTTTGCAGAGTTTGAGAATAGACTAAGGGAAAAAAAAAAAAGTCTACGATACAGCCCTTTCCCTCAGCAGGGAAGCAAGGGCCCAAGACACAAGGCTTCAAAATTCTCTGGGCCCAGAGCAGTACCCGGCTGAGGATGGGGCAGGGAGGGGGGATTCTGGTGGGTGGTGCAGAGACTGGAAGGCACCCCTCCAGGAACCCCATGAGCAAAGGTGGGGAGAAGGGCTGCACAGGGGAGCGTGAGGGACCCCTTAGGATGGAATTCTCAGGCCCAGCCTCCTATTTCACAGATGGCGAGACTGAGGCCCAGAGAGAGACGGCATCTTGATCATTCATTCAGCCAGCCAGCCGTTCCTTCCTTCAACACACAATTATTAAGTCCCCAGGTGGTGGACAAAGGCTACCCTATTCTGTCCCTACAGTGCTCACAATGCCCCCTTTGTCTGTTCCCCTAACTGGGAGCCCCATGTGCGGTGTCCACCGTGCTACCCCTGGCCCGGGTCTGGCACATTGCGGGGGTTAGTTATGGTTCGGGGACTTCTTTGTCCAAGGTTACTCCAGGGGACCAGGCTACAACCAGTGCCACATCCATCTTCCCATCTCCCCACGAGCACACCCAAGGCCCCCCACAAAGACACAAATTATGTAGAAAGAGCACCCTGGCCTTGTCAGTGCAGCATCGATGCCTATCCTCTGCATGCTCTCAGCCCTGTCCCCCCAGATGGACTCCCCTGTATCCCAGAGTTCCCTCACCCATCTCCAAAACACCCAGGGTCCAGAGAGACCCCAGGGCAGCCGTCTGGACAAGGGCACACACAGGGGTGAGTGCCTGTCACCTCCCACAAGCCCCTTGCAAGCCTGAGGCCCCAGACACCCGCTGTCCAGACTTACATCCACTTGATCTCAAAGCGGGTGGCTGATCCGGGCACTGGTCACACGGGAGAGGCTGCTCTTTGGACGCGTCTCTTGTTGGAGGGGGACATCGTGCTTCTTTCTCCCCACAGCAATGCGGACTCCTAGAGGAGGGGTGTTGGGAGGGGCCAGGCTCGGGTTCCACCCAAGAATTCCAGCAGCATCTACTCCCCAGGCCATGCCGTGCCACTGCTCAGGATAGAGGTCGGCCTTCATCCTGCTCCGGGTCTCCATCCTGCACCCCAAAGGTGACCTCTCAGAGTGGGCTTGAGGTCCAGCCCTCTGTGCCAGCCGGGGAATGGGGTCAGGCCTCTGTCCTCTTTCAGCACCTTGAAAGACCTTGCTGAGTCCTCATCAGCATTGGTGATATTATGAAAATCAAAGCGGGCAGGTTGGCTTTGCTCTGTGCTGCAGCTTCTGTAAAGGGCTAAGAGGGAAATTGCCCACCCTCTGGCCCCCAAACCCCACCCCAGTCCACCGCCTTGGGACCTTCCCTGGGCTGGGAGAGCCCTTCACATCCCAGACCCTGCTCTCTCCACTTCTCCTGGCTCCCCTCGGCCCCCCGGCCCCCCGGGGCTGAGGCCGAGTTCTTTGGGCACAGTTGTGTGCCTAAAATTACCTCCTGATGCCTGCAGTTTGCCATTTTCACCTTCCAAATAGAGTGCAACTGGCTAATTGCCATGACAATTAGGTAATTGCAGGTGCAATTAGCATCCCTCTAGCAAAGCAGAGGGAGGGAGACAGAGGGAGAGGGGAGTCACAGAGAGGAAATGCAAGAGCATGCAAGGAAAACCAGGGGTTGTGAGAGAGAAGCCCGGGGCATGGGAAGAAAGAGAGCAAAGTAAGTGGACGGGGAGAGGATGGCTAGAGAGAGGAAAGGGGTGTGTGCCTAGAAAAATAAATCAGTAAGCCGAGACCCCCATCCTAGAAGAGCTGATGGCCAGGCAGTGAGGATGAGCCCTGAGCATGGCAGGAAGGCCGAGGGAAGAACAATGAAAGCTGGCTGTGTCTGCTGGGCTTCCTGGGGAAGCTGAGGATGGGCGAAGGACTGGGGTCTCCACACGCAGACAAAGGGAGATGGGCGTCCTAGTAGTGTTCCAGCACAAGCAAAGGTCCTGAAGTGAGAGAGCTGGAGTCTGGGAACTGTGAGAGGCTAGATGCAGCGCTGTCCAATAGAGTATTCTGCCATGATGGAAATATCCTATATCTGCACCATCGATGCGGTAGCCACCAGCCCCATGGGGCTGACGAGGACTTGAGGTGTGGCCACAGCTCAACTGTGGAGCTGCCTTTTCGTTTTATTTAACTTTAGGTTAAATTGTAAATAGCCCCAAGGACAGCACAGACGGTTAGAGGAGTGGGGGTGAGGCTTGGATGCCAGGGTAAGGCCCCCACAGAAACTGCCCTCCGCCCAGCCCGAGAGACCAGGAAGGTGGTACCAGGTACTGGAATGGGGAGGATGGAGGAGGAGCTGAAAAGAATGGGCAGGTCCCCGTGTTTGGATGGGGACTTATTCAGTTTGCGTGCAGACGGGCCACCGGGAGGAGACGTTTAGTGGACCATTGGAAGTTTGGGATTGAAGCCCCTACCTCTGTCCCCACCACATCCCCATACCCTCAGCTCTGCACGGGTATCTCCCGGCGTCCTATTTCATGAAGGCTCCATGGTCTGGGAGGAAGAGAAGGCAAGGTCATTCCCCCTTGCCCTCCAGCCCCATATTCCCCGGGCTCAAACCCAACCCAGGACCCCCATCCAGTTTTACAGCAAAACAAGCTTTCAGAGAGGTAATGTGGATGAACAGGGCGACCGTACTCACACTCACATGCATTCACACCCAAACGTACAAGTACACACAGGGTTACAACGTCACACTTGGACACACACACACACACACGCGCGCGCACACACACGGAGTGCTTTGGGCAGCTATTCCTAGTGGTTTCGGGGCCAGAGACAGAGGGGCTTGGAGGTGTCTGCCCTGTGCCACGGGTAAGGGTCATCATCAGCACCAGTGAGAGTCAAAAAGGACGCAGTCTGCCGACCAGAGCGCAAGGAGCCGAGCTCAGAACCCCGCTGTAGGGCTGCATTCTGCACCCCGTGGTCACTGGGCCCTTGTCACTTCCGTGCCGCGGCAGGGGCATGGGCAGTGGGGTGGAGTCGGGCAGGGCTGCAGCCCGGCTGGGCCTGTGAACGCCAGGCTGCCTTCGGAGAGGGGCGTGAGCCCTCCTGAGCGTGGCGAGCCGCCCTTGCCCCAGCCCTCTCCCGGCCTCTCTCTCGGCCTCCCATCTCACCGCCCTCGCCCCGCTCGCCCCTCAGCTCTGCCTGCCGGCTGCGCTCCTGCCTCCCCCCTGCCCCTCGCTTCCTCCTGTCCTTCCCAGCCTCCCTCCCCACGGTCTCTGGCCCCCTCTTCTCCTGCGCTAAAACCGGACATTCCAACCCACGTGGAACTCCCACCCAAGGACTGCCCAGCGGGACTTCCAGAACATTCTTTTCTTTGCTGATACTGAGGCCTGCCTGAGAAAGCCCTCAAGGCCCGGGACCAGAGGTCTCTGGACTGAAGCCGCAGGATGAATGGGATCAGCCCCCAGGCTGGGAAAGGCGACCGCAAGCTTTTTAGGTGACAGGGGTGAAGGCCCTCTGCACAGTCCACACCTGAGGGGGCACTTGTGCATCCGTGTGTGGGGTGAGGGCACTGCATTCTCCCTTTCAGCAGCATCTGGTCCCAGTGTGCAGTACCCTGGGTGGCGCCCCCAGAACACCTTGGCTTTTGTTGGGCAGCATTCGATTTTACTGGAAAGCAGAGCCCTCTGGCTCAAACAGAGGTGTCCTCCATCCCTGGAATCCTGTAGTGGGATGAGTCCTTTTCCTTGTTCTCCCCCAGCGCCTGATACAGGCCTGACACAAAGGGTTGGGTCAGCCAGAGGGGGCCTGGAGATGGCCAGAGCCTGAGCCTCTGAGCTCCTGAGCCTGCCTGCCTCCCCGCCCTCCCATGGCTGGTGCTATTCAGGCCTGGACACACCCGAGACCCTGCACCAGGATGCAGAGCGGGGAGGTAGCAGGCGGGCAGGAAGGACACGGCTTCACATGTTCAGCCCCAAACCCACCTGCCCCCAAGGCCAGGCAGTAGGACTGCCCGCACCTCCCCAAACCTCATTCTCAGGCTGCACATCCTCGTTTGGTGGTCACATGCACACACACACACACACACATACACGCACAGACACACACACGCGCACACACACATACACGCACACACGCACACACACACATACACGCACACCCACACACGCACACACATACACGCACACACACACGCACGCACACACACACACACACACACACAGGCCAAGGCAGCGCTCTGCGATGATTTCAGCTTGACCTCACCTGTATAAATGACAGGCACAAAAAGCAGAGCTTGGAACTGTCCTTCAGAACCCTGTTTAACTGTTGTATGTTATATATGAAAGGTGTTAAGAGAGTAAATCCTAAGAGTTCTCATTACAAGGAAAACATTTTTTCTTTTTTTTTTTTACTTTAGATGATGGGATGTTCGCTCATACCCGCCCACCCACACACTCACACACATACACGCACACACACACGCACGCACACACGCACACACACACACACACACACACACAGGCCAAGGCAGCGCTCTGCGATGATTTCAGCTTGACCTCACCTGTATAAATGACAGGCACAAAAAGCAGAGCTTGGAACTGTCCTTCAGAACCCTGTTTAACTGTTGTATGTTATATATGAAAGGTGTTAAGAGAGTAAATCCTAAGAGTTCTCATTACAAGGAAAACATTTTTTCTTTTTTTTTTTTACTTTAGATGATGGGATGTTCGCTAAACTCACTTTGGCAATAATTCCATGATGTATGTTAGTCAAACAATTATGCTGTGTACACCTTAAACTTAAAGCTTGTATGTCAATTATATCTCAATAAAGCTAGAAGGAAAAGAAAAAAAAGAACGCTGTTTGGATTCTCCTAAGGAAAATCCATTAGTTGTTAGAGGCTGGGGTCAGGCACACAGGGCAGAAGAAACAACAGTCTGTTTTAAAGAGAAAAGGAATTTATTACAGGATTTTAGTTGGATCCCAAAATCAGTTTCTGGGGGAGCCAGAGACCCAAACATGGAGGCTGCACAGCCAGGACTGAATCTGAAGGCTACCCTGCAGGTGTGGCCACGGAGTCACCGCAGTCCTCTCAGCCAGCACACCTGACGTCAGCCCTGAGCCCTGCCCACAGCTCCCCCTTAGAAAGGAGACCAGTGAGTTGGCATCTCTGCCAAACAGGGCCTCGCGGCACCTGCTTCTGCGCATGCCTCACTTTCGATGTGCGTCTTGTGTGGGAACACCTGTTGGGCTGAGCCAGGGCCATGGCTGCACCCTGGCTGCAGAGGAGGCTGCAAAACTAGTATGTTTCCCTGAGGAGGCAGGGACCCAAGAACCAGGATTCCTAGACGGAGGGGAGTTGCTGCTACCCCAAGATTGACGGACGCCCGCCCAAGCCCTCTGCACAGGCCACTCCCAAAACCTGCTCTACCAGCCGCCTCTCCAGCCCTTCATGGAGGACCCAGTCCTGTCGCCACCCTTCGCTCCTCCCTCCTGGTTTCCCAGCCCCATGTGATCTGCCCCAGGGGGCCCTCTGCCTTGGGGCAGGTTTCTAGGGCTTGTGGGAACGGGGGCGGGGAGGGCAATAAACAACAGACTGTGACTTTCCGGTGACATTTGGCTCAGGCTGGGGCTGAGATCGGCCTCGACGCCTCAGATTCAGAAACACACGCCACCAAGCAAGCTTCTCTAAGGAGGGCTCCGAGGGGAGGCACCTGAGCAGCAAAAGGGTCCAGGACAGAGCAAGGGGACCCGGCTGTGTGCTGAGCACCAAGGCGGTGGCAGCTCACGCTCACTGAGCCCTTGCGACGTGCCAGGCGCTGTGCCGAGCTCTCAGCTCTTAAAACCCACGCAGCAACTTTATGAGTGAGGAGCTGCTATCCCAGGTGACAGACGAGGAAACCGAGGCAAAGGGATAACTCACCTGGGGCCGCCCAGCTACCGAGTGGCGGGAGTAGGATTTGAATCCAGTCTGCCTCCAGAGCCCTCAGTCACTTTGTTAGGAGGCCTCTCAGATTGTTTATCCTCTCCGCCCCTCTTACTTCTTCTTCTGAAAGGTGGGCCCCAAGGGGTCAACGGATGTCGTGTGGTGGAGAAACCCGCTCATAGTTGGTGAGGTTAGGATTTGACACCTGCTCTGCTTTCTCTTGGCTGTGTGACCTTGGGCAGTTACTTAACATCTCTGAGCTTTAACTTCCTCCCCCACAATATGGGACAATGAGGTCTATCTACAGGGAGTCTGTGGGAGCAGTAAGTGGTGGGTGTTTCGTGCCTGGGGCATGGCAAGAGCTCAGGAAATGTAGGACCAAGGGCACTCCAGCCTGAGCCCCTCAGATGGCTCCGGGGATAAGCAAACTTGGCAGTCCCCCACCCCCGTCAATACCTCAGAGAATCTTAGACCCCCAGAGGGGGTTGGGAGATGATGGAGTCCAGCCTCCTCTTCCATGGAGCTGTCCTTGCCCGACATTATGCATATCACCCCTCTCTGGGCCCCACTGAGACCACCTGTGACCTCTGTCCCCCATGCGCCTTGTGCCCCCTCCTGTCCTGAGGAAGCAGCCATGTGCCCTCTCCACCCCGGGCCCTGTGGTCCTAGGACCGGTGCTTCCTTCGAAGAGAGGAAGATGGAAGCAGGCAATGCTTAGCCTCACCAGGAAAATGCCTCTCTCCTGTTGGAATCAAGAATGTTTAAAGGGGGCAGGGAGCACTTTGAATAGAGAATTCCCCTTGAGTCAGAGAAAATAATTCTCAAGAGAAGATTCTTACTCTGAGAGGGTAAACAATTTTGCTCTTGGCTTTCCGTACTAAGCTGTGGTGGCTACCTGGAGCCCTGTGTTGAGAATTCTGGAAGAATTCCTGACTTGGTGGGAAAGAACCCCGTGATGGATTAGTGTCGTCTGCCTTGGGTGTGGGCGAAAGACACACATAGCCTGTATTTGTCATTCTGGATCTGAATGTCTGCCCATGAGGCCCAGACCTACTCACTTCCCTCTGCTGTCTCCCCTTAGTCTGCTTTCCCGGAAAGTTCCCTAGAGCAAGGGGTCTGTCACTGTTCAAACAAAACTCTCCCATGGCCTTCAACCAGGGTATGGTTGTTTTGTTTCTTGTGCCTTCCTCCTTTTCTCCCAAATGATGAGGGTCTAGAGCAGTGGATCTCAACTGGGGGCAATTTTGCCACCCAGGACACATCTGGCAAGGTCAGGAGATGTTTTTGGTTGTCAAAATGCAGGAGGGTGGGGAGAGGGGCAGAGGGTCGGCGCTGTTGGCCTCTAGTCGGTGGAGGCCAGGGATGTTGTTAGACATCCTACAACACACAGGACAGCTCCCACATCAAAGAATTATCTGGTCCAAGTTGCCAACAGTGCCAAGGCTGAGAAATCCAGGTCTAGAGAGCACTCGGCTTTCTTGCCCCCACTAGGTTGATCTGCTGGGCTCCTACCCCAGCACCCCTAAACTTCCAAGCGAGAATCAGCTAGTCCCTCCTTCTCACAACCTCTCCCATCACTGACCCCACCTTACCCCTCAGCACGGCTCACAAATCCTTTCAGCATCTCCCTCCACCCGGCCTCAGCTCTCACTGAAGTGCTTCCACTTGCGATTCTCTGCACCACCCCCTTCTATTCATATAGCAACTTCTATTCATCCTTTAAAACTCAGAGTAGACATCATCTCCTCCAGGAAGCCCTCCCTGCCTCACCCTCCAAGGGGACGACAGTAATGTAATCGGCTACCCCTCTGCACTACTTCTGTGTTTGGCAAAACTCTTTGCTGTTGTATCATCATCCTCCATTGTATTTAAAATTTTTTATTTAAATGACCACTTTCATCCTATGACCACGGACTTCTTGAAAGAAGGGACTGGGCTTTATTCATTTCCTTAATCCTAGCTGAGCCCAGTGCCTGGTACACTGTAAGAGCCCAGTAAAGGAGGCTGCTGGGCTGCATGTCCAGTCTTGCCTGGGTGTGACCCCAGGGCTGGCTGGCCCCTGTTGGATTTCCCACAGCAGAGTGGGTTCAGATCTGGCCTCCGCTCCTCACAGGCTGAGTGACCTTTGGCAAGATGCTTCATCTCCCCTTGTCTCAGTTCCGTCTGTAAAATGAGGATAATAATCCAACGTACCAATGGTTGTCGTGATGAAGTCAATTAATACATGTAAAGTGTTTAGAGCGGTGCCTCTTACATAGTAGGGGCTCAAACAGAGTTAACACCGATCATTAGATGACCACCCTATTCACGTCCCGTCATAACCCTGCCTTGGGTGCCCTCTGGTTGTCCCATTTCCTCACAGACGTTTCTGTCTCAGAAGCATGACTGCCTTCCACTGTGGCTGCCACCTAGTTCCCGTCACGGATGTCTTCCCGAACATTCAAACGTGCCAAATGCTCCAGGCTTCTAGGCTGTGCTGCCCCCCTTCCCTCCCCTTGGGCTCCCGCAGGCCCAGCTCTCCATGCCCCCATCTGACCCAAGCCCCCTCATCAGCCCCGCGGTGCCTAGCAGAGAGCCAGCCCTCTTCGATTCACTTGGGAAGTCCTTGCTGGCTGAACGAATGACTGATGGGACTTGTCAAGTGGGAGCCGAGGGCAGCAGGGGAGGGAAGAGGCTGCTGCAGGGGGAGGAGGGAAGGCAGGCCTCTCCAGAAGGCTCAGGGGCTGTTTCCAGGCAGGCTGATTGGTCTTGACAAGCAGGATGGAGGCTGAGCAGCCCCATGTCCTCTGCACTTTAAAAGGCCAGCGCCCCTCCCGGAATCTTTCCTTGGAGACCTGCTAAAATAATACATTTAGACCTGCCAAACCCAATCGCTTCCGTCTGTCAGGCTCCCTGCAAATAGCACTTCTTAGCAGAGCTCAGCGAAAATACGGTTCCAAACAGCATGGGGGCAATCATACATCAATCGAAGAAAAACATTTTCCCCCTTCCCTTCCACCAGCCCCCGTAATTGCATTTTAAAACCGTTCCTGTGTTTCTGGGAGAGGCACCACGGTACCTGTTGCTTTTTAACTCAGAGCTGAGCGATGCGCAAAATGAGGCTAAACACAGCAAAGTTATTTTGATTTATTTCCTAACGTCGGAATTTGGAGCTTGCTGCAGGGACTCAGCCGTGAGAAGACGAGCTGATGAAAATGTATTTTTCCCTGTCGTTACTCTTTTAAATAGACGGGTGTTTTATTCTTCCTTTTTGCCACTTTGCTGTGCTAGACTGAGCTTTATGGCATCCTGGCGTGCCTGCGCTTTGCTTCTCAGTGTCACAATGTCTGTCCCTGTCCTGCATCCTCTTCCTCCTGGTGCCCAGTGCTGCAATACCCCAGAGAGAGTTCTGCCTTGGGGATCAGCGTTGTCCTCTTCAGGGACCAGTTTGAAAGTAGACCCCCTTCTGGGGGTGGAGGGGGATGTCCCCAAGGCCTCACTGGAAATGTTTGTAGCATCCTTTCCTCTCTGACTGGGAGACGGGGATGGGGATGAGGAGTTATTGAGGAACCAGAGGAAGGAAAGGAGAGAGCAGGGAGATTTGAAGGTGAACACGGACAGTTGCCACTGTTTGCCATTGGCCAAACCAAACTGGCCAGTGAGTTTAGGGTCAGTGAACCTTGGCCTTGACTCCTGACTCTACCACTTACCAGCTGGGAGATGGGTCTCGGGCCAGGCCCCACCTGCAGAGTAGGATTAAGCATAACCTGCCTCTCTGCCCTGTGAGATCCAGGCTTAGTGCCCAATAAATACCATGACCAGAAGGAGCTCAGAGCCCTCCTCCAAATCCCGGCCGACTCCTGGGTGCTAGCTGGGGGCCAGGGTCCAGGCCCTCCGCCTCTGTCTCCCCACGGCCACGGCTCCTCTTCTGGCTGCACTGCGAATGATGGGGCGTCTGGGCGTTGTCCCAGCGCGTCCTGCCCTCTCACCGGCCGCGTCTCTCCCCGCCCTCACTGCTGGCTCGGACAGCTCCAGATCCCCTCCCTCCTCCACCACGAGCAGCTTCCCCTGCTCTGAAGGGCTCCCCTCCTATTCCAGAGGCTCATCCACGCAGTTTTCTCAACAGAGATTGTTCTCTTCCCGAGAGGAATTTCAGGGCCAGCTGTAAGGCTGTTTTCCACTTTGAGGATGAAACGAATTAATTAGCAGATAGACGCGCCCAGCCCAGGTCCCTGCCTTTGCAGGCCCCCTGAGCCCCTGACACCCCAGCGGTGGCTGGGGTCACCTCTGACCCCTCGATCTCTCGTGTGTCTCCCCTTGCTCTCCGCAGCCCAAGCCCACCGGAAAGCCATTGCGGGGCACCTCAGGCCCCACACGCGCTGGAAAGCAAGATCCACGCTGGAGGTCCATGTGGCTTCTTGAAGGCCGAAGCTGAGGGCAGCTCCCCCTCCCGGGAGGCAGCTGGGAAGAGCGCTGCTCGGACTCAGTCCAGCCACGCCGCCCCCTACGGGTGTGGCCTTGCGGGGGCCGAGTGCACCCCCAGAGCTTCGGTTTCCTCACTGGGCCGGCGTCTACGTTGAGTGTGACACCACCGCCTGCCTAACGGGCATCTCCGCTCTTCTCACAAGGCAAAGCTGGCCCTTCTGTCGGCCCCAACATTTCCCAGCCTGCGTCACCGGTGGAGAGGGCATGCCATGTCCCTCTGCGGATGGGGACAGTTGAGACCTAAGTGGCACCAGTTCCCTCAGACGCTGGACAGAAGATCCCGGCGTGTCTCCTGCATGTCCCTCCATGTCCCGGTGGAGAACCAGGTGGCTGTGCGCCTGACGGGAGCTGTTTGCCAGCAGGGTCTCAAGGACAGGCCCAGCGGGTTGCCACGGAGACGCCGTTGTTAACAGAGCTAATGGCAGCTCTGTGTGGCTGGCAGCACAGATTACAGGACCCCAGAGCTCCTGCCGCCGGTGGTCCACTCCTGCAGGGCAAGTTGCTGCCCCCCACCCTCTGCCCTCCACACCCCAGGAGGGCCCCGAACAACAGGGAAGTGCGTCAACCTGCCCCTGCTGCCTGCATCCTTGAAAACTATGTGAGCTTGGGCAAGCTTCCCATCCCCTTCCACACCTTAGCTCCCTGCCCATAAAGCGTGGATCCCTCATAGAGGTGTGATGAGGGTTAAATAAAGTCATCTCTGTGTCCACACAAAAGAAAAACTCAGCGAATGTAAGCTAGGGCCATCTAGGCCTATTCCCTCTGAGGCCCAGAGAAGGCAAGAATTCAGGGCAAGAACGACAGGGTTCCTGGCCGTCGCTTGGGTCTCCTTCTCTCTGTACCATGTATTTCAAACAAACCTTGGCTTGTGCTGTTGCCACCCCACTGAAGCGCCCTCCCCGCTCTGGTCCCCAAATGATGTCCTGACCCCAAAGCCAGGTTCGTAGCCTCCAGGAAGCCGTCCACAGGCCCTCAGGCTCACACTGGCACCTCCTGTCTCTGACTGCAAGGGCACTTCATCGGAGCCCCCGGTTTCTCTCTGACTAGTAGTTTCCTTCTTTCCAGGTCTTGACCAGCCTCTCATTGAGATCAGGGCTCTACCTGACAGCATCCTGGCCAGACGGCTGACCCACCCTTCTTGGGTGGTCATGAGCTCACCTGACAAAGGGGGACGGAAACCTTCCGTAAACAAGCCAGGAGATGAAACTTATTAGGTCACAGATTCTGGCCCCGAGCGCCCCACCTGTGAAATGGAGGTGACACGGTAGCTGCTAGTTATGGGGACTTGCCCTATGCCAAGCCCTAGGCTCTCTTGTCTCATTCTAGCCTCACAACCTTATTTTTCAGGCAAGGAGACACAGGCTCAGGGCAGCTGAGTAACTTGCCCAACGTCACACAGCAAGTTGCAGAGCAGGGTCTTGTAGAACTCGGGCCTGCCTGGCCCACATCCAGGGGTCTCAGTGCCTTGGATGCACTGAGAAAGAGAAGCCAAGGGAGTCAAAGGCCAGGAGCCACGAAGCAGGCCCAGAAGCCTCTGCCACAGTACCCTGGCCCTGGCTGGGACTCCTGGGACTTGATTAGGCTGATTTTTTCCTAGAAGAGCAGGAGGCTGAGGGAGGCCCCCTGAGAAAGGTGTGGGTAGCCGTTTCCAGCTACCTGTACTGGGGCAAGCCAGAGAGGACCAGGTGTCCATAGCCCCCACTTCTAAAGGCTTCTGGAAAGTAGGGTGGCGGGTCCGACCCCAGCAGAGCCTCGGTCTCTTGCTTCTGAGAGAAACTGTCCTGGTGAGGAGAGCAGCTCTGGAATTTGGAGGGGCATTTCTCTGCCCCTGCCCCACTCGGCTGCCCCTCCCTCACCCTCTTCCCTGCTCTTTGAGGAGGGCAGGGGGCGCAGAGGAAGCCCTCAGGGGTATTCTCTGATTAGAGGCTGGTTCCAGCCAGCCGGCCCCCACCGAGAGCAAAGTGGCTTGGTCGGGGCCTCCGAGCAAGCCGGCTTCAGTGTGGTTTCCCCCTCTGGGGAGCCCGGCAGGCTGTGGAAATGATGAAGCTGCTCCCTCGTGACAACACGGCCACCTTGCACCCTGGGTACCATGGAAGAGCAGAGCCGGTGAGACCTCGGAGAACTTCTAGAACAGGGGAAACGTGAGGCCCAGAGAGGAGAGGTTGAGCATTAGATTACAGAGAGGACCAGCTGGGTCGGGGAGTGAGACCTGCACAGACCACAAGTGCAAAGTGAGAAAGACGGGCCAGCACCGGGAGGCATGGATGCCTTAAATAAGCACCCAGCGCTGGTGTCTGGGGCCAACAGCCTGGGCCCCAGGCAGGTGGGCAACTGTCCATTTGGTGTGGTTTGTGAGAGGTTTCAGGAATTTGATTTCAGTTTTTGAAAAGAGCTCAAGTGAAGCATGAACAGGGAACCGCGGAAGTATTGCAAGAAAATCCCCGCCGAGCTGCCACCTGACGCTCTGGTTCTGGTCTTGGCTGGCCCGCTCTCGCGGGGTGACTTGATGCCCTTGCAAGCTTCTCTGTCCCCTTTATCTGTCAAGTGCAGAAAATAATCCCATTGCATCAACTTCCCAAGGGGACGGCAGAAGATCCAGCACACGGAAACAATCAGACAATTAGAAGCCCCACAAACAGAAGAGGCTGTTACTGCTGATACACACACACAAGGCAGGATGAGTCTGGTCTCAGAGAAGGGACCAGGATTTGCCCCCACAAGAAGGGGTGTTTTAACAGAGAGGCCACTCTAACAGCCAGCATTGACAGAGGACTGCCAGGTGCAGAGTATGCAGAGGGTCACTTCACTCCTTGGACTCCTTATGACCCTTCAAGATGGCTTTCGTTACGTCCCTTTTCAGATGAACCATCCGGGACCCAGGGAGGTGACAGGACTTGCCGACGACCGCCCAGCTGGTAGTGAGTGCAGGGACAGGAACTTCAACCACGGGCCTTCTGCTTCTGGGGCCACAACCCTATGCGATGCTAAGGCTCCGAGGGGGAGGCATATATAATAGACAGAGAATGGGATCTGGGAGTGGAGGATCCACCTGGAGACCAGCCTTCGGGAGCTACCCAACCAGATGACTCGGAGTTCCCCAGCAGAAAGAGGGAAGAGTGGTCTTGGCATCTGCTCTACCTCATGGGCTATTGTAAGCATTAACTTACATCTTAAGCTTGCATCTAAAGCTGTGCATGGTAACCATAATTATTAGAATAAGGACCCGGCTGCTGAAGTCGTTTAGAGATGGTTGCAATGATTTCTCTGCCCAGGGGGGCTGCACCTTGGCCAGCCAGGGCACTGGGGCCAGGGACCATGGTCAAGATCTCAGAGAGGCACCTGGCGGGTGAGTCTCACAGCCTTCATGGTCAGGAGCCCACACGCTCCCTTCCGCTGTGCCTGTGACCTGCTTCCACTCTCTCGGGGAATCTGTGGGTGTCATTTACAGGACAGAGCTGTTCCACCTGGGGCGGCCTCTCACTCGGACCTTTCCTGAAGCCGTTCCAAGCCCTGCTTGCAGCAGCTGTCACCCAGGGCAGGGAGTGTAGCAGAGGCACTGGGTATGGGAGGAGACTGGAGAAGCGGCAAGTGGTAGTGGCAGAGGGTGGCACTACCACTGAAAAGCCAGCCCGGGAGAAGGGGGAGCTTCTCCTCGTCTTAAAGGAATCCTGAAAGTGTTGACTTGGGCAGATGGGAGGGGAGGCAAGGACTGAAATTGCAGGCAGGAGCAATGGTGGAAGCAAAGGTGGAGATGTGGGAGTGAGGCGAGAGGACGGAGGAACAAACTTGGCCTAAAGGGTCAAAGGGCAATGGCGGATCATGAAAGATGGAGAGATCGAGGCTGAACTTAGGCTGGTCCCCGGTGGGGAAGTGAAGAGCCAGCTTCAGGATCTCAGGCAGGTGAGGGGCAAAAGGAGGGGATCCGGCCATCCTGCCGGAGACTGCTCTGTTACTGCGGCATAAGGGGGGCCTGGAGGAGAGGCAGAGGGGCCCCAGGGCCTATCTCCCCCCACAAGGACCAGGTGCTGCAGGCCACGGAGGCGGCCATGTGACCCCCAGAGCCCCACCTGGTGTGGCTTTTGTGGTCTGCATTGCAGCAGAAGACAGAGCCAACCACAGGAAGCTCCACCCAAGGTCATCCCCACAGTGACCCCAAGCAAAGGTGGCCTCAGCACAGAGAGCGGCACATGCAAATGAGCACGGAAAAAGTGACAAGGGCACCTGGGAGTAAGGCTTCCTTTCCCAGGCCCCTGGTGGGAGATAGGCGGCGGGAAGCCAGCAGAGGCTGGGGGTGAGTTTGAACACGGCCGAGTTCAGCCCCTTCACGTCATGCACTCAGAGAAGCAAAGGCTGTGTCTTCGGGGCCTGGATCCCACACACCAAGCCACCTGGGCAAGTTACCCCTCTCTGGACCCCAGTTTCCTCAAAACCTGTAGAGAGAGAGGGGAAGCATCAGCAGTCCTCCTTATGCACTGGACAGACTTTCTGCTCTGACCCAGGAGACCTGACATTTCCACAGCGGGGTCATGAACTCACATGCCCGCAGGCCCCAGCAGGTGACGTAGGGCACACGGGACAGTGGGCGTGAGGCCACCTGATTTGGAGACCGAGCCTAACCGAGCCTGGTTCCTCTGACTCTAAAGTCCCACGTGGGCCAAGCAGACAGAGCACGGGCACGTCCCAGCCCCGGGCTGCTGGCAGAAGCCCCTGCTTCCACGCTTGGGAGGTTCTGAGGGAAATCTGGTGGGCTTTGAGAAGGAAAAAGCCCTGGGCATACAGAACACTTTCCCCTCGGCTTGCTTCCCCTGGAGCGAGCAGTGAGGATGCTGGGCTTCTCCCCGCCTGCTGGGGCCTCCACCCCCAGCTGACTGTACCTCCCACTCCCCTCCACTCTGAGCCGGGCCACCTGCTTTCAAATTCCAAACCTCTCAGTGCCTCAGCTTCCTCATCTATGAAATGGGACCAACGAGCCTTTCTCCTTTAGGGTGGCTACAAGGAGAAAATAAGTTAATGCATGTAAAGCAGCCGGATGGTACCCAAATGGGACCTGATGGCGTGGTAAGTTGGCACTTCTAATGCAGATAGGCCCCCGGGGAAAGCTCAGCCCTTAGCACCCTTCCTTCTCCCAGGGATCACTGCAGGTTAAGTCAGGTCTAAGTCAGTGGCAGTCAAGGATTGGGCCCAAATTAATATCATTTAAAGAGGAAGGAGGTGGGCCAGGAAGTGGTTTTGTGCTCCCCTAGGGCTGGCATCCTCTTGCATGTAAACTAACCTGATCACCGGCTTCTTCAGTAGGTCTGACGGGCCCAAGTCCATGCTGGCGCCTCCTGGACTAGGAGTGTGACCCTCTGGAAGCTCATACGCCCTAGGAAGCAGGCACGTTGAAGTTAGGGAGGAGGCGGCATATGGCAATAATCTACACAGAACTACCTGCCATCCAAGGCCTTCACGATTCAGAGATCCTGAAACAAGATATTACTGATCCCACTTCACAGATGAGAAAACTGAGACTCCGAATGGGGATGTGACTTGCCCAATGTCACTCAGCAGAGGAGCTGGTTTAGGAGAACAGGTCTCCCCAGACAACTTCCACCACACCTAAGGCTGAACAGCTCTGGGCACGGTTGCCTCATCTGCAGAACGGGCTTGCAGCATCCATCCCGCGCCAGGCAAAGGAGGTGGAGGAGGGCAGGGATTCTAGCCCACAGCTGGACCACACAGCAAACTGTCCCTTCCCAGGACTGCCAGGAAGACAGGAAATGGCTTACCCAGGCTTCTCACTCGGCCCTCCCTTCCAGCATCAACTCCTAGCCTGGCAGGGGCTGCTCTGAGCAGTCGCCAAAGTATCCCTTGAAGGCAGTGTCTGTGGCAGGGACCACGAGGCCATGGTGGGCCAGACACTGTGGACAAATAACAGCACTTGAGAGGGCTGGGGACCCCCTGCTATGGCATTCTAAGAGTCTGAATCCTGCGGGTCAAGTCAGAGGAAGAATCTAAAGACACCCAGATGATGACGGAACAGGCCTGGTGGGGAGCTGAGAGGAGTTGGTGTTCCAGCCAACACCAGCCAGAGGAGTTGGTGTTCCCCAAGGGAGGAGGCCAGATGACATCAAGAACACAGGAACTGAACCGAAACTCCACCCTGTGTGGGCAAGGCCTGGGGGCTGGGTGGGAACCATCTCAGGCCTGGAGTCCAGACCCCAGGCCACACCCCTTGACCCCATGACTCCACAACGGGAGGACTGCAGCCTGGAGTTCCTACCCAGTGTGTCTCTGCCTTACCCTCAGCAGCTCTGCCAAGAGCCCATTGGATCCGTTAATTAGTGCAAGTATGTATATCTTTGGAATAGATGATACAGACCTGCTGTAAAGTATCAAAAGGTACAGAAGGGGACTTCCCTAGTGGTGCAGTGGATAAGACTCCACGCTCGCAATTCAGGGGGCCCAGGTTCCATCCCTAGTCAGGGAATTAGATCCCACATTCATGCTGCAACTAAGAGTTTGCATGCCACAACCAAGGAGCTGGCGAGCCACAACTAAGGAGCCCACCTGCCACAACTAAGACCCAGTGCAACCAAATAATAAATAAATAAATATTTTTTAAAAAAGAATAGTAAATTTTAAAAAAAATAGTACAGAAGGATGTGCCATGAAAACCAAGCTGCTTCTCTCTCTGGCCCTCTCCACCAGCTCCCCTCCTCAGAGGCCTCCACCTAGACTAGTTTCTCTAAAGCCTTCCAGATACCGTGTGCTTTTGCAAACACAAGTGCACATGCATGTGTGTGTGTGTGTGTGTGTGTGCGCGCGTGCATATTCTTTTCCTCTCTTTTCATTCAAATAGTAACAGATATTGGAGCCCTTTCCTTATAGGAACACATAGAAGCCACCCTTTTCTTGCAGTTTAAAGAATAGTAATTATTTTGTAACATTTTGTTCTGCGGGTTGAGATCCGGTAACTTTGGGAGGGTGCCTCGTTCCATGTGGTGTGGCCTAGGTCCCTCCTGTGCTGGTTCTGTGTAGAATTCTGTTGTGTGGACAATGCTGTTTATTTAATGGCCCTTATTGATCATTCAGCTGATATTCAACCTTTTCCTTTTATAAATAACGCCACAGTGAACGGCAGAGTACACACTTCACACATTTATCTGCAGCATGTCGTCCTGGAGTTGGGTTCGCCGGGTCAAGGGAAGAGCATGTGCAGCTGTGACAGGGTTGCCACTTGCCCTCCGCAGAGGCGACCTTGACCCCTGTTCCCGCCTGCCCTCTCCGCCAGCGCCTACCCGCTCCATCGCACAGAGCTGCAGACTTTGATCTTTCCCATCTGATGGTTGAAAGAGCGTCTCTCCTTGAAGTTTTCATTTGCATTTCTCTTACGAGGAAGGCTAACTTCTCATGTATCTAAGAGCCATCCATATATTCTTTCAAAAACTGTCTTCCTATCCTGGGCCCATTGGTAGAATTGGGGCACTGGCGTTTGCTCCTTGCTGGGCAGGAGCTCCTGGTCCCTTAAAGACATCAGTCGTATCTTTGCCATCTGAGCTGCAGGGTTTTTTCCTCAGTTGGTTGTTTGTCATTATGCTTGGGGTCACCCACTTCCTATCCTTCTGTCCCCCTTTAAAGTGCAAAGGCCTGTGGGAGGGGGAACAAGTTCAGTTCCTAATCCCCAGTGTGACTCTGAGCTGGGGGCTGGGGGCCTTCCCAGGCTCATGTTCTCATCTATGAAATGAGTGGGGCTTCTCCAGTCTCTAAAGTCCCTCCCGGTCCCACTGGTCTGAGATAGAGGTCTAAGCTCTGAACCATCAGACGGGGAGCCAAGGGGCTCTGAGTGCTGAGACAGCGGTGGGAATGGTCTAGAACAGGACAGGGCCAGAAAGAGGAAGCGGGCGGGCGGAGACAAGCGGCTGGCTTCAGTGCTGCCGTGGGCAGGCTTGCGAAGCCTCCTTTTCCCAGTGCGCAGGGAGTAGGGGGCCCAGGGCACCAGCCAAGGTCCAAAGGGGCCCGGATCTCTGGGCTGTAACCGTGGAGGCCTCCGCCAACCCTGGGCTTCAGAGTCCAGCTGGGATGGGGCAGGTGAGCCCCTGCTCCTGGCAGGTGGCCTGGGAGACCCCATTCTGGCATGGCCAAGCTCCAGGGACCCAGGCCCAGGCATCATCCTGGGAGAGGGAGGCTGAGGCCCAGACGCCCAAAGGATTGGCCCGAGGCCCCCACCCAGAAGAGCAGCTGCACCACGTGAACCCAGGGTTCCCAAGGGTCAGCGTCCTGTTCCGCACCTGGGCCAAGGCCCTGGAAGGCTCTAGAAGGAAGGCAGCGTGCCTGCCAACGATAGGAAGAGCTCCTGTTTACAGAGCTCTCCCTTGTGTCCAGCTCCGTGCAGGCACTTGACCCTTACCCTCCACCTCATTCTGTCCAGCTGGTCTCTGGGGGCTCCGTTGTGCCGCTTTCTGACAGATGAGGAAACGGACACACCCAGGGGAAGCGGGGCGGGAGGAAACAGCAGCTGTTGCTCAACAGAGGAGCCCAGTCTGAGCCCCGGGGGGCTCACACTAGGGCACTGCTTGGGGCGCAGGCTCCCTGTAGGCTGAGCACAGGGGCCTGGGCCTTCCTTCCCAGGCTGGTCCCTGACGTGTCCTTGAATAAACTCTGAGAACAGCGCTGTCTTCCTCATCCCCGCACCCAGCCTAAGGCCTGGCTCCGGCCACTGCTCTGTTACTTTTGTCACGTGAAGCAGAAAAGTTTTCTGGCCCAGGAATCATGGAGTGGGGGGAACAGCACTGCAGAAGGGGGCAGAACTCTGGCTGGGGACTTGAGGAGGCCCCTTGGACAACCTTCCCCTCTGGCCTTGGCTGTTCATGGAAGGAGTTGGGCCGGATCAGGTGTCTGGTCCTTGTGGGTCAGAGCGGTACCATATCCTGGAAGCGAGGCCCCCTCCCAGAGCCCGCGACACCTCTTCGTCTCACCCTGGTCCACGGGCGCTGGTTGCTCTGTGAGGTCTAGGAGGGCAGTGACCAGGCGGGTCCTGTTTAGCTCTGAGTTCCATCACCCAGCACACACGCGTAGATGTTTGCTGAATGAATGAACGAGTGTACATGACACCACTCTGAAATGGCTCACTGTGACCCAGTGCCTCTTTGATGACAGGTGACGGGGGGACGTGCAGGTTGTGCCCTCTGTGAGGGGGTCAGAGGCTCTAGAGAGGGGAGGAGTGCTCAGCAAGGAAGATGAACTTCACTACTCTGCCACAGGCCACGTCTGGACAGCCAATGGGGAATGCAGTCATGCTGATCTGTGCCCGTCCCCAGAGCAACACCTTCCCTGCTTCAGGCTCACCCATGGATTCTTCCCTGAGCAGAAACATTTACACTTCACACCCCAGAGAGGAGGCCAGGCTTGGTAGAGGGTGGGGAGCGGGTGGGAGTGGGTGGAAGCGGGCAGAGAGACAGTCTTACGAGCTGAATGGCTCCCAGGCTACCTCCCTCCCCAGCTCCCGGCCTCTGTGCCTGAGCAGGTGCCCTGCTCCTGCAAAGTCAGCAGCTCCCTGCCTGTGTCTACCAGGTTGCTCAGCAGGGAGGGAGTCCTCACCTGCTCTAACCCTCTCCAGAATGCTCACTGGGGGAGGCTAGGTGGGCAGAGCTGGCCTTGTGCCAGCTGGGGATGAGGGAGAAGGGAAGGCAGAGGCCTCCACTCCCACGTCTGGTCCTGGCTGCTCGGAGGCCACCACGGCTGGCAGGCTCTTCTGGTGGGTTTCCTTCGTCTCCTGTCTGCTGGGGAAGGAAGATTAGAAGCGGGTAAGTGTCACGGGCTAGGCAACAGCTGGAGGCAGAGAGCAGAAGGCACTGGCCTGGAAATCCGGCCTCGGAGCCAGGCAGCACTGGGGGGAATCCCATCTCTGCTGTTTCCAGGCTGAGTAGCCTTGGGCACGTGACTTAATCTCGGTGGCTTAGTTTCCTCATGTAAAATGGAGATAACCATGATAGTTTCCATTTCATAGATGAATGAATACACGTGAAGCTCTCGTCACGAGCTATTTGTATTAGTCTTGGCCTTCTCTGATATCTTTTGCCATTCCATGGGTCAGGTGCCCACCCTGTGACAGGGCCTAGGCAAGCCATTTTACCTCCCTGCCAACTCCATGAGATGGGGATTATTATCTCAGCTTCCCGGATCAGAAGACTGGGGCTCATGGCTGAGTCACTTGCTCAAATTCCAACAGCTCGTAAAAGGCAGAGGTAAGGCAGACCCCAGGTTTGCCATCTGGAAAGATTAGATTCTGTCCATGAAGCTGTCGTTTCCCTGCCACTAAACTCCCCATGTGACTGTGTGTGAGTCACTGGGTCTCTTGGGTCTCGATTTGTTCATCTGTGAAATGGCCTAGGTAGTGCCTCTGCTATCTCATGCTTAGGAGATCTGGTTCACTTCATTTCTGGCTGCCTTGTCTGTGCCCCACGGGGTGTGTGGACTTGTCCCCCAGGGGAGGGGGAGGAAGGAGAGCAGGTTTAGACCCTGATTTTCCCCTTCTTGGTTGTGAGGCCATGAACAAATCCATTCCTCAATAATTCAATAAATACCTAAGTAATGCTGAACCTAATTGAAGTGAATTGACTTTGAGGCCAGATTGCAGGCTTCATCAGTGCCTGTAGAAATTTGGTTTTTCTAAATGCTGGTCCGTAGATCCAAAAGGCCAGTTTTGACCCCTTGTATCCATTTCCTTCTTGGGAGGAAGTGAAGGGGTGAAGGAGGGAGGCGGCGGACAGAGGAAGTGGGGTTCAGTGATGGCTTCCTTTGGAAAACATCACCTTCAAGCAATACCCTCCCACACACTCTTTCCAATTCAAGCTGAAAGATGCCAGAAAGGCTCATGCCCAGCCACTAAATAGGAGCTATGTGCAGGTTCTTCCTTTGTTCTGATTGCAGGTGGCATCCGTGAGTACTGGCCGTGTCCGATGGCTAAGCTCTAGCTCAGGGACAAAGTGGGACCTGCAGAAGGACGTTTGGGTGTGATGGGCACGGAGAAGGTTGTCGGCATCCTGTGAGTGAATGACAAGTGTGCAGGCTGAGAGGTCGCCATGACGCAAGCCAGACATTTTTGGTGTCCACATCCTTGACCTCGCAGAACCCGGCAGAGGTGACCACTTCCTCCTGGTCAACCGCTGAGCTCTGGGGTCTGTGCTTCCTTCTCAGTCTCCTTTGCAAGCCAGGCCTCCCCCTGGGCTGTGAATGCTGGCCTCCCTCCAGGGCTGGGAGCCTTCCCGCCCCCCCACCCCACCACCCCCCACCACCTCCCACCCCACCCCTCAACCCCCCAACCCCCGCACCCCACCACCCCCGCCTACTTCTCCAAGTTCATCCGGTTCACTTCCTCCTGGTGGGGGAAGGGCAAGCCCCTCATCAATTGCTTCCATGACAATGGCTCAGTGACCACCCGGACCAGGACCAGACGACTCAGAGGGAGCTCTCTCTGGGACTCCACAGCCACCCCAAGACTGCAACCCAGAGAACCACCCAGCTGTGTGCCTCGCAGGCACCCTCGAGGTTAAAATTTCCTAAAGTGAATCCATTAGGTAACTCCTCCTCCAGCCCTCCCCATCTCAGTAATCAGCAACAGCGTCCACCAAGGTGCGCGAGCCACAAACGGACAAGCCAGACATCTCCTGCTCCTTCCCCCTCCACAGTCAAGCCACCTCCAAACTGGTAATTTTACCTTCTAGAAATCTCTTGGATCCCCCTACTCATCTCCATCCTGACCACCTGAGTCGTCTTTTGTCTGGAAAAATACAGTAGCTCCTAACTCTCTTCCGACACCCACGGTTGCCACTTCCAATCTGTTTCCCACAATGCTGCCGCAGTGATATTGCCAAATGCAAGTCAGATCGTATCAATAGTCCGTGGCCTTAAAACCAACAGTTGTTTCTCACTGATTTGGGGTAAAAAACCCTGCTCATTCATATGCAGAAAAAAATCTCACTTACTCTTTCCAACTGCCCCCTCTGGGTCCCTAGTCCCTGACATGCTCCCTTCTGTCCTGCCCAGGACCTTTGCACATGCTGTCCCCTCTACCTGGAATGCTCTTCCAACTCCCCTTCCTGGAATTAGCTTCTATTCATCCTTCAGGTCGTGCCTCCAACATCAGGGAAGGCTGCCTTGACCTCCCGATCAGATCAGGCGCCTCTAATAAAGGCCTTGTCACACTGTCTGTCGCTCACGTCATTGGCCCCAGCTGGAATCTTGCATTTGTTGGCATGGCCATTTGATTAGCATCTGTCTCCTCCTCTAGACTGTGAAGTTAGGGAGGTTTCTGCTTTCATTCACCATCTTATTCCCTGGAGCCAGCCCTATAACTTACACAGAAGGGGCTCAGTGATGAATGAACGAATGAGTGAATGAATGAATGCAAGCAAGCAAAGAGGGCTTGTGTCTGAACACGTGCCCCTTCCACAAATGTGAGGGTCCTACTACAGTCAGGCTGGCCTCCTTACTACCCACGAGACAGCTTCCTCAGTCCCACCTCTTGGGCTTCACTCATCCCCCTCCCCCCTCCTGTCAACCCCTGCCCTCTTCCCAGCACCTAGCTAAATTCACCCCTCTCAAGTCTGGGCTCACGTTACATTCCAAGAAACAATCATGAGACGGTCACCAGGAGGATGGCTGGGAGGGGACATTGTGTGTTGAACTGTTTTTCTACCCATATTGAAAATTGACTCAATTTCCTCCAGCCTGGAGGTCCCTGGTAGACCGAACCTGAGTGATAAAAACATATGCTTTGGTCATATTTCCAGAGGCAGAAACTTTCCCACTCGCGGTGGGGGTGGGGTCTAAGAAATCTCCAAATGCTGTCAGCCCTGCTGAGAATCACATCTCACTTCACCAAAAAGCTCTCAGGAAATCAACTGGAAAACTCACCAAGCATGAACAGGGAGGCTGGGCCCTGGCTGGGGGTGGGGGAAGCTACCCAGTATGATCGAACTAAGCCAAGCCCTGGAGGTTCCCTGGAGGAGCAGGGAGAGGCGTGGACTTCCCACCACCTTAATGATACCAACACCTCATTTGCAGAAGGGACTTTCAGAGGCTGAGCTCATGAGGGGAAGTCAGGCTGGGACTGGCTTAGAAGTCAAGCACCTCTGAGGCCTCTGAGAACTTAGGCAACGTTTAGGGCCCAGGTGTGACACCAAAGATGAGAATCGGGACAGTCCCTGCAGTGAGGATAGAGAAAACATCAAGCCCCACATCCTGGCCGTCATTTTCTGAGCTCTGGGGAACAATCCAGCACATCAGCAAAATCTTCAAACAGCAGGGCCACAAAGGGCCTTAGAACTCATCTAGTCCAATCCCCCATTTGATAAATGGGGAAACTGAGTCCGGAGAGGGCAATGGACTTGCTCAAGACAACTAAAAAGCTTAGTGGCGTAATTAGAGCCAGAAACCCAGTCTCCTAGATTTATCTGCCACATCCAACTACATTCCAATCTGGATGGCTCAGAACTGTCACCCTGCCTGCCTGTCGCTTGTGCACACTGACAACTGCCTGGGAAGGCTGAGGAGAAGCTGACGGACAGATGGGACGGGCCTCTCCTGAGCTGGACACGTGTTGAATGCATGCAAGAAGGGGCCAAACCCCAAACTAACATTTGCCGAACACACATCACATGCCAGATACTGTGCTGTCTGTGCAGAATCTCATTGTGGTGGACTAAAGATGGCTACAATTTTTTGCTTCTTCTTCCATCAAGAGGTGAAATGTAATCCTTCAATCTAGGCTGGCCTTAGTGACTTGCTTCACCAAATAACAGATCACTAGAATGCAGTGGAAGTGATATGTCAGGACTCCTACGGCTAAGCCATGAGAGGCCTTGCAGGTTCTGCCGGGGTTTCTTGGTCTCAGGGTGCAGCCTCTCAGAACCCCATTCTGTGAGAAGCCCAGACACATGGAGAGGCCCCGTGTGACCACTCGGATGGACAGCCCCGGCCAAGGTCTCAGCCGAGAGCCAACATCAAATGGCAGCCATGGGAGTGAACTAAGGCTTTCTTGAGAGATGCAACCCTCAGGGAGCAAGAGTGAAGGAAACATGGAAATGAGGCAGGGAAGGAGGAAAAGCAATGCAAGGTGGGGTGTAGCTGAGCTAGCCACAGCTCTTCACAGTGTTTCTCAGCCACTTCGTACGTCTTCCACGTGTGGAATCACTGAGCCTGGGAACAGGCCACTGGGGGCAAGACAGGAGGGCTTTATCTTCTGGCTCCTACCCATCTCCTGTCTCCCGAAGGCCAAGCTTAGCTCTACAGGAAGCTAACACTCCCCTGCAAATTTGGGTTGCATTGGAACTTTCCAAGCAGCCTCTGGGAAAGCCAGATCCTACACCCCATGGCGCTTCTTCTGAGCCTGCAGAGTGACGGGACCTGTTCCACCAGAGGGTGGGTCCACTCAGTGGACACCAGAGCCACCACCTGAGCTCCCGCTACGGTGGGCATGACGGGATTCATGTCAAAGCCAGACCCTCACCCCGGGGGAGGCTGAGACGGCAGGTGGTCTGAAGAATCAGGTGCTGGGATTTTCCACTGAGCACATGCCAAGGCCGGGAGGCACGGCAGGACTAAGCAGCTCTGAGAAGCATATAAACTAGATCTGGTGTGAAAACAGGTCACCACTCCATACCTGGGAAGGCATCGTTCCTGGAGAACAAAGAGGCTGCAGGGGCTAAGACCCTACAGAAGCACCAGGGCCAGGGGTGAGCAGCCTCCCCCACCCGGTGTAACCCGCGACTGTCTCCCTCCATCAGGGCCCTGTGCATCCTCTCTCTCGGCTCACGTTCTCCAGAAGCAGTCCCTGAGATGAGGAGTCACGGGAGGGCCATTGATTAGGGCGGCCCTCACAGGAGAAATCAGTCAAGGATTGGGGGGAAGCAGCACGGGGTGGGGAGGAAACCAAACCGGAGTGGAGCGTGACCTTGGCAGAGCCCCGCAGAGGGTAGCCTCAGCCTGATCCCGCAGGGAACTCCACCGTGTGAGCCCCTCCTCAGGGTTATTCCAACCCAGACAAGAGAGCTCGGTTTCCATACATCCCCACCATCCATCATCAATCAAGAGCCACCAGTGGGGGACTTAAATTCCCAGGCACTTCTGGCTCTCTGCTAACCTCTGAAAAAAGAGCTGCTGGAGGATGAACGCAAAGGCTTGCCAAACATGGAAAAAAGGGATGTGAGGGATCCCAGTGAAACCCCAGCGACTTGCTGTTCTACAGAGTGTCCTGGCCCACTGCTCTGAGGAAAAGGAAGCAACAGCGTTTTCAGAGACTGCAAGTACTGCTTGTGCAAGCTGTGTCTTCAGAGCTCAAGGGTTGTTTCTGAAGTGCAGTGTGGGGCTGGCTATATGTGGTCCCCTGTACTTCTGTCCTGGGTTTTGGAAGTCCACCTGGCTTTGATGAGCAATAAAAATACTTGCTGGGGCCTAAAACCCCACAGGTTTGATGATATGATGATGAAGAGGAGGAAGAAGTGTGTTGGTGTTTAACTTGCCCAATGTCCCAGGCTCCTTATGTGTTTTCCTGACTTTGGATTTCCAGAGTCAACATCTTGGGCTCTAACGGAGGAATCGGATCTATGAGTAGATAGTCAGTGTACCCCACGGCCCCATAGAACATTGAACAATGCCACAATTATTCAGGACTATATAGGTGGTGATGTTTTACTCTCCCTCGCCTTGAAAGGTTTCTCTGATCAATCACTAAATATTGATTGTAACTGACAATACTAACAACATCAGTCATGGTAACAGCAGACAGTGATACGGCGCTTCTAGGTGCTTTTCCTACGTTCACTCACTTGATCCTCACAACTACCCCAGGAGGTAGGGACTGCTGTGATCCTCATTTTACAGAGAAGGAAACTGAGGCAACAGCAACAGTAAATGAACTTTGCCCAGTTACACAGGCAGGCAGTGGAGGGCCCAGGATGGCATGCCAGGCAGCTTGGTTCCAGAGTCCACGCTTCTAACGTTCCCTTTCCCACCTCTCTTGGTCACAAAGCACTTCAATAGCTTGGTGTGGCAGAGTATACTTTCCCAAGATGGCCAGAGCAAAATCTCCCATCCTACAGCTTTCGCTTACAACAGGACTTGGACATTCCTTTCAGGAAGTGGTGGAGTCTGTGTTCCTTCTCCTTTGAAACTGGGCAGGGTTTTGTGACTGGTTCCACCGATAGGATACAGCAGAAGCCACTCTGTAACTTCTGACAAAGGCCGTAACAAAGGACCCAGTCTCCACCTTGCTCACACAATACTTCAACCTCCATGGAAGCAGTCAAACTGCTCTGATGCCACCACGCTGTGAGGAAGCCCAATCTAGCCCACATAGAGTCCACCTGGAAAAGCACCCAAATCCCAGGAAATGAGAGATGCTTGGCCAGCCTCCAGATACTCCAGCCTCAGCTATTGCAGGTCTAGTAACCTTGTGACAAAAACCACAGAAGTATCCAGAGCCAGAATCACCCAGACAAGCCCTTCCCGAATTTCTGACCCACCAAAACCAGGAGATAATAAAATGATGCAGCTATAGTAGCCGGAACAGTTAGCAAACCAGCACAGACTCTGTAGGAAACAGAGCACCACAGAGAGGAATTAGGTAGAGGTGAGAGAAGGGAGCGCCCCCGGGGGCTGAGGTGGCCAGGGGAGACTTCTTGGAGGAGGAGGGCTTGTGCTAGCCTTTGTAGGATGACAGGATTAGGATAAGAGGAAAGGCAGCATGAAAACCTCTGAGGAGAGGTAGGATGATGTGAACGAAGCTGTTGAGGTGGGAAGGTAGATGCCATCCTCAGGACACAATGAGGAATTCATTCAACTGGAGCAGAGGAATCACACAGGGCTCATACAAGAGTGAACGTGAGCTTGGAGAGGCAGCTGGGGTCTCATGGAGAGCCTTGGATGTCAGGCTACCTGTCTGAATCTCACAGCCATGGGGAACCATGAGACGATGACAGCAGTAGTATTATAAAATCAGTTGCCATTTCTGGAGCACTTGCTATGTACCAGTGACTTTGCTAAGACTTCACATTCAATGTTGACAAAACCCAGTGAGATGTTGTAAAGCCCATATTACAGATGAAGAAACTGAGGCTCAGAGCATTGAAATAGTTTGTCCAAATTCACTCAGTTCTAATAAGTGTCAGAGCTTACATTCAAACTTGGATCTGAGGGACTTCCCTGGTGGTCCAGTGGTTAAGACTCCATGCTCCCAGTGCTGGGGGCACGGGTTCGATCCCTGGTTGGGGAACTAAGATCCCAAATGCTGCACAGCGAGGCCAAAAAATGAAAAAAAAAAAAAAAAAAAAAAAACCCTGGATCTGCCCAGCTCCTAAGCTCATGCTTAAGGACACACTCTCCTGGAAGATATCCTCCCCAGTGAGATGTCACAGTCAGAGCCAAGTATCTGAAAGATTACTTAGGCACCATTGGCAAGATGGATTGGGGACAGCAGAGTGGGAGGTGAGTCTGAAGGTAAGAAGAAGTCCAGTTAGGAGACTGCAGCAATTGTCTTGATGACAGGGGATGAGGGTCTTTCTTCACTAGGGTGGGGTCACAGGCTTGAGAAGCCCAGGGACAAGAGATAAAATTCTCTGTGTGCTTCTCTAAAAGGAGAAAGAAAGTTGCAGTGGTGAAGTTCTTCAAGCCTTGGAATCTGAATCTAGGTCTCATTCTGGGGCCTGTCCTTCTTCTTCAGGGTTTCCTTCCAGAAGGGAGAGCCAGGAAGTCTAATCTCAGGCCCTCCTTGACCTTTTAAAATTGCAACAAGATAAAAGAGGAACACACATGTAGACACTCCCAAATCACCATCTACCGGGTTTTCTGCAGAGCAAATTCAATAGAAGAAACGGCACCAAGGCTGGTTTTGACATATGGTACTTGACTCTGAAAGTCCTGGGTTCTCACACCAACTCTGCCACTCAACAGCTGTGTGGCCTGGGACAAGCCACTTCCCCTGTCTTGAAAATCCCACCCAGCACCGTCATACTGTGCCTATCTTGGTCCATCTTGAACCCCCTTAAGAAGAATGTGGCCCTGAGGATCTTGTAGATTTGATTGACGGTTGCCCACAATACTACACCCTTCCCTGTATCCACATTCTTTGCAACGTGACCTTGCATCTCCTCCCTCCAAGAAGTGGATCCAGCCCCCACCCCACCTTGAATCTGGGCTGGCCTGTGACTTGTTTTGGCCAGCAGGATGTGGCAGAAGTGACAGTGTGTGGGTTTCAGGTACAACCCTCAATGGGCCTTATGTGCTTCTGTGCTTTCTCTGAGTACCGGACACCTGCCACATGAACTAACCCGAGCTAGCCTGCTGGAGGGCGAGAGAGCTGAGGCGTCCCACCCTAGACCAGCTCATAACCAAGTGGTCCCACACGTGAGGGTGTCCAGCCTACATCAGCAGAGCTACCCAACTGCAGCTGACCACAGGTGAGAGGAGATGAGTGCCTGTGAACCTGTAGAGTCTTGAGTGGTAATGAATGATTGCTTTACGCCATCAGGTTTTGTTTGGAGTGGTTTGTTAGATAGCAATGGTTAATTGATGGAGATGCCAAAAGGACTTTGGCAGCTCAAAACTGTCATTACCATAGAGCCTCACAAAAATCCCATGGATTCAGATTTGGCATCCCCACTTCAAGTGTGAGGACACTGAGATTCAGAGAGGGGATGTGATTTCTCTTACGCCCATAACTAATTCTGGAATTTGGAGCTGGCCCACGGGACAGACATCTTGTGTTCTTTCTACCACGCTTCACTGAACACTGGGGATTCTTAGGCGGTTCAAGTTCTCTTCCTTCTAGCTTTTGTCTGGCTTCATGCACTGTCTTGCCCCCTGTTATCATGTCAGTGAATGGAATGGCAAAGATGAGGCCATGTCTGTTGGCCAAACTTCCTGAACCACAGACAGTGGGGAGAATCTCACCTGCAGTAGCTGGCTCTTCCTTTTTGCTCTCTGCCTTGCTGTGGGTGGGAGGCATGCTTGGAAATACTGAGGAAAGTGTGTGGTTCTCAGGACACTAGGGAAAGTGAGCGGTTCTACGGAAAAATCTGAGAAGCCACAGTGTCCCTGAAGAGCAGAGATGATGACCCAATGGTCGGGGTGGGAGAAGTTCTCCCTCCCAAGACCCATACCCAGGGAACGGTTCTGGTCTGAGAGTCCCGACGCCTGGTCCTGGCCTCCCCCTGCCACCAGCTGGCTGAATCTCTGACCAAGTCCACCTCCTTCTCTGAGCCTGTTTCTTCATGTGTAAGGGAGTCCCCACCATGTTTAGGATTCTGCATAGCCTGATCCTGGAGTTGAAGACCCATGAAGTTTCACAGAAGTCACATGAGGCCAAAACCACTGCCGGATTTTGAGGCTCACAGTATATAAAGAAATGTAAAAATGCCAAAACAGAGTTACAAAAATGATGGTGCCCTTTAATGCTTATATGGAATAAATTAATCCTTTAAACCTCTCAGCCCACCCAACCCACTACATTTTTGCTAACCACCAGTGACAACAGTAAGAATCTTACATGGAGGTCATTTGTGAGTGGGTCCTGAACTTGAAGGTGAGAGCCACCTGCTACTGGAGGCTCGGTGACTACCAGAAGCAGGAGGAGAGAAGCTTGACGCTCATGCCTCAGTGATGTGAACTTCTGCTTGGCCGCCTTTAGGGATAGAGGCCCAGCTGGGCCCAAGGCTAACGCTTCCGTGGTCTTGGATCCCTGAGATGGAGCAGGGGCCAGCTGTAGGCACAGTGAAATGCCTGCTTTGTATCCGAACTGCAAGCGAGTAACGCTGCAGAGCAGATACAATAAAACAGATCATGGAAAATTTAATGGCCCATGTTCAGCAATCATTGAATTATTCATGCCATCTCTGCCTCTTCAGAAGTCTCCATCTCTCTGCCCCCAGCACTGCAGCCCTGGCCGTTTGCAGGCTGTGGAGTAACAGGGCCTGGAAAGAAAATGGGGCCCGGTAGCCAAGAGGCTGGAGGTTTCTGGGTAACCTTGGGCCAAAATTACTTCCCATCTCTTGGCTTCATTTTCTCATCTGCCAAATTAAGGGGTTCTCTTCCATGAGCTAATAACAACTTAAATGTATGCCTCTTCTTTTGTTCATAGATGACTCCTGTGTCCCTTCATCCTTTCCCAATCCCTGGAAGGTAGGAAGGACTGATATTACTATCATTCCCATTTTCCGAAAAATAAACTGAAGCTCAAAATTGTGAAAAGCCTTGGCCAAAGTCAAAAGGACAAAAAGTGGTGGAGAGAATTCCCAATTTGACATGTAGACTGAGTACACAGAATCTAACTTCGCTCCATACCAAAATCCTATCGGGAAGAAAAGATATTAAGAGAAAGAGTAAATCCATATTAAAAAATAAGAAAAGATGCTGTCAGTGGACCAGAAATGTGGAAGAATTTCTGAAAGGTAGCAGGAATATGGGATCCAACTGATGAGAAACTAGAAGAAGGAAACCATCCCTCACTGTAGGACGAGGAGAGACTTGTCACTGAAGCCAGAGCCTCAGAGAAATAGCAACAAAAACAAGGAGGCCTTGGGGCAATTGAAACTGCTGGATGCATACCTGGGCCAGTTGTTCCAGCCCCTTCTTAAAAGTACAGAACCATTGGCCTTGGCATTCAACCCCAGGAAAAAGTCAAGAACACTCTCAAAATGGGGGTTCTACAGGCATTTCGACGTGGAGGTTGCATTGGTTCATAAAGTGATTTTTCCCTGCATACTATGTTTTGCGCCGCCAAGTAACAGCAGCTGAATGCAATGCAAGCTGAATCCAGAAGCACACAGCTCAAGACGCAGTCACACATACCCACACTCTTGACGGTCACTGCGTTGTCTTGGGAGGGTTTATTACACGGTACTCCATGTTCTCTGGGTATTTTGCTCTCATTTTCATAACTCAGAAGGCTACAACCTACCTCATACCTCCTTCTATCATGGTACTCTTGCTTTTTTTTTTTTTAAGTCAAGACCTATATTTACTGTAAAATTTTTTATTTATTAGAAGTTGAACATGTATTTTTTTTAACACCTGCATTTTAACAATTAGGGTTGCTATTACTTTTGTGAATGGTCTGATGATAATGTGGCATGACTTCTGAGTAGCTTATTCCTACCCCTATTTTACCCATTAGTCCTATTCTATTTGATGTGCAATTTTGAAGAATTTAAGGATTTTCAGGATCTCATATATCGAAATCCCTCTAACTAAGGCTTTCCATACTCAGAGGAAAGTCATCTTACTTCAGCAATGGTGGCAAGTCATGAGCTTGCATTTCTGCTCCCTGTCAGCAAGCCTCACCCAGACACTACCAGGACCCCAGACCCATTTAGGAAAGAGGCCTATTCCAGAAGATCTATATAACCATATACCCACACAGAGGAAAGTCCCATATGAGCCAGTACTGATCGATCTGGTTTTTTATTCACACACACTAATGGATACCTGAGCATTACCAAGTTTTCTGGAAAACAAACCACAGAAAAGAGAAGGATCAAAGTGAGCAGAGCAACTGAAAAGGAAAAACAGAGATGATGCAGCAAACAGAAAAGAAATGGGAGGATGTTGCATCCATAAAACAAAAGCAGCTTGCTATGAAAAAAACGTTGGGGGGGACAAGCAGAGAATTTAAAAGTTCTGAGAATGAGAAACACATTGGCCGAAATGAAAAGCTTAATAAAAATAAAAGGGCTGGATAATAGAATGAAAAACCAAATCAGACAATAAAGTCTAGGAAATGTCTCAGAATATATATTAAAATGTCAGAGTGGTTTTTAAGATAAGGAAAAATAAAAGAAGATGGAGGCTAGATCCCAGAAATCTAGTACCCAACTAATAGGAATTTCAGGAGAGAATTGAAGCCATGAAAGGCAAGGACTAGTCAAATAGCTCATGAAAGACAGGGATTTTTTGGTTAAAAGGGATCACTATATTATCAAGATTCCTTTGTTTACCTATGATGGAAACCCAAATCAAGTTGTGTAAAGAAAAAAAAACTGAACGTGTTGTCTGATATGACTCCAGTCTCACCTGTATCCAGAGGTTCACAATTTGAAAATCATTCATTCACTCATTCTCGCTCTCCCTTTCTCTCTTTGACTCTCCATCCTCCTCTCTGACTTCCCTGGCTTGGTTTCACGCCCAGACAGGCTCTCTAGGTATAGTAGCTAAGAAAGACTCCAGATGCTCCAGTCTTACTTCATCCTTGTACCAAACCCAGAGAAAAGATCATAATTCTCTCTTTCTCAGCATCTAAGTCATCTCTAAAAGGTACTCTGATTGGCCTGTGATTGGCCCAAGGGTCACAAGTCCATCCCTGAACCAACCTCCTGGCTGGAGAGAAGGAACTCTCTGATAGGCCGCCCCAGGTCAGTAAAGGAGGGCCCCTTCATTAACAGAAGTTACATGGAGTGAGTGACTTAGTGGCAGGTCCCAAGGGAAAAGGAAGCAGGCCAAACAGAAAAGCAGTAGCCATCTACTATTCTCACCAAGTACAGAGCAGGTGCAGTGAAAAAACACACCCAATTTGCAACAAACTGGGAAAGTTTCTGAAGTCCAACCATCTAGAGGAAATCTTAAAACTTCAGGAAATAATGCAAAATATCTAAAAAGAAATAGCAGTCAAACTAGCATCAGATTTTTTCATATACAGTAGAACTTTCTAGAAGGCAACAGAACAGTGTCTACAGCATTCTGAAAGGAAATCATGTGGAATCTCTTATTTATGTGCAAAGGCACAGTAAAGACATTTTTTAATATTCAAGGACTCGGATTTACTAGCTTTCTAACTCCACCTATGTTGTACACATTTTCTTTTTTAACATGAAAATAGGAACGCACTTCTACTAATCTACAAAAAAATTTTTTTCTAATGCATATCCAGAAAGGTTTTATAATACAAGGAGGCATATTGCTCATTAACAAGGGGTTCTATAAGAAAAGAGCTTACTAAGTTAGCAACTCTGAGAATGACCAGGTCAAAGATGAATTAAATGCCCAATTTCAGGAGGGATGGGCAGGTTTAAAAAAGGAAAAGCTTGAGAAAACACTTACTGATAATACCGACCTTTCTTCATCATCTATTGCATTTGAACAGAAATTAACCTTTTAAGATTTTTACCCATGACACTTTCAGTAGTTTAATTGCTTTGTACACATGTGCAATGTCAAAATACTGCCTTCATCTTTCATCACAAGTGTTCCACACGCTCCACTCCCGTGCCCACGGCCAGAGCAGAATACTTCAACAGACGGAAGACATAAGAGTTTTGTTCAAAATCTCACAAAAGCTAATACACTAATTTAAAAAAAAAAAAAATCTCACTACGAAATCAAAAAGACTGATCCGAAAAGTTGAACTGTTACACTCATGCATTATGATATACAGTACAATGTTAAGTAATGAACATGGGTAGATAAATTATGACGCATTCAATGGCAACATTTCATGAAGGAGGCTGCACCCTCTTCATATATGAAACCAGTTAGCAAGTGTCTGCATTTCCTAACCTCAGAAGCTGCAGTCTTCGTAATGACAAAGTTCTCTCAACAGTTTAGTGCTCAGTGTTCTTAGTCCAACAATGCAACTTAATTCACAAGGTTGTTTTGTTTTGTTTTGTTTTGTTTTTTTGGCTGCACTGGGTCTTCATTGCTGCGCGTGGGCTTCCTCTAGTTACCGTGAGCGGGGGCTACTCTTCATTGCGGTGCGCAGCCTTCTCGTTGTGGTGGCTTCTCTTGCTGCAGAGCACGGGCTCTAAGCGTGAGGGCTTCAGTAGTTGTGGCACGTGAGCTCAGTAGTTGTGGCTCACGGGCTCTAGAGCACAGGCTCAGTAGTTGTGGCTCGTGGGCTTAGTTGCTCCAAGGCATGTGGGATCTTCCCGGACCAGGGCTCGAACCCGTGTCCCCTGAGTTGGCAGGCAGATTCTTAACCACTGAGCCACCAGGGAAGTTCCACAAGGTATTTTGGCAACTCTTAATCTGAACAAGCGTTGAGGCTTTTGAAAAATAAGGCTTTAAGAAATCTTGTCATTTTAGAGCTAAACTTTAAGAATGTGAAAGTTTGAACCCTTACACTTTAAACAAAAAAAAACCTAGAAATTACTGATTGGTTCAAAACGGTTTTATGGAAAAACTAATCTGTAACAAAAGCTTGGCATTGAATGCGAAGGCTCCATGGTTTGAGCAAAGCATAAAAAGTTTCCCAGGGGACGGGACAGGGCAGGAGAGGGCCCGGACGTTTACAACAGCAGGCATTTTCTCTTCCTCTTCTTGACAGGAGGTGAGCAGAGAAGCACTCCAATAGCCTCATCAAACACTGTCTTGGGGCCTTGCTGCGCGAGCGCCGCCAAACACTCCAGGTGTTCTACAGTCCTGATCTCCTTCGCCATGGCTAAGCCCTGTGGGTAGGTGATGGGAATCAGCGTCTTCTCCTTCAGTTTCTCAATTGTGTCTTTATCATCCCTACAATCAAGCTTCATCCCCACCAGGATGATAGGAGTCACATGATAGGACAATGGTGTCACACTTCAGGATACCACTTTGCACATTTTCCAGTGATGCAGGACTCACAAGAGAAAAGCAAATGGAGAATACATCTGTTTGTGGATAGGACAGGGGACGTAATCTGTCAGAATCTTCTCATCCAACTGTATCCCATAAGTCCAGATTGACTAGTTTTCCATCTACCATGACATTGGCAGAATAGTTGTCAAAGATAGTGGGCATATAGTCTCCAAGAAATGCATTGATAACTGATAACTGATCCGTAGGCAAGTTCTCCCTGTAGCTCGGTCTCCCCCTACCACACACCCGATGGCCTGCACGTGGGCTGCTCGCCGAGCTGGGTGGCAGCCGCGCTGAGGCCCGAAGCAGCGAGCTCGGGGCATGGGCTGCAGGCGGCGGGGCGCAGGGTGCCCGGTACCGCTGTCCACGCCGCCTCACCCTCCCTCTCCCTACCAAAAGCTGGAGCCGGGCAGCGGTCACCACCCAAAGCTGCGGAAAACTGCAGAGAAACAGGAAATGCAGAGCACTTACAGCCAGCCTCTCCTCCCCCATGCTGGCACCCACTGCGCCCAGGCTCCAGGGTGGGGCTCCACATTTTCTGAAAAAATTCCTTGAGTATGTACCCCGGCAGAAGGAAAAGAGAATCCAAGAAAAAGACAACAGATTCAAGAAGCCGTAGAACTAATAGAACTAACCCAGGAGAACAATGAAAAGAAATACCAGTAGCACAGCTGTGTAGCTGGCCTAATGAGAAATTAGCCCCAATCAGAACGAGAAATCAGAAGAGCCTGTGAAGAACAACCTCGAAGAAAACAGCATTACCCAGTCCTCTGAGGAAGACGCTAGGATGCTAAGTGCTGTCATGGAATTAAGGCATGCAGCACTTCTGAGCAACAAGGATCTGAGCAACAAGGATAAGAAAGGTAATTAGTGACTCTGGGAAAAGCAGTGAACGGTACATGAAAGTCATGGCCCAGATAAAATGTGAGCTAAATTGTGGCATGATTTTGAGCCACCAAAGAGGTACAGGAAATTGTGCTTTCTGATCCCACAGAGCCAAACTGCCATTGGTCAGGTAATGTGGGAAGAAGCAGGTAACTATTGAATGCTTGGGGCTCACACATCATCTGTTTGGGTTTGTGTCAGGAGTAAGTGATAATTATTTCCTCACGATGTGTTTGTTCTTTTTGAAAGTGATTGAATACTTCAGTAATTTCTCTTGACAAACTATCCCAACAGTAGGCTTACCTCTTCTTTAAAAATTATTTTTAATTTAAAAATATGTACATAGACAGATGAGTTTAGTCTGTTTGTTTAGAGATAAGTTGTACTTTTTGGGTTTTCCAAGAGAAATGACTAAGTTCTACCTAAACTAACAACCATTAAGAAGCATATAGTTGAAAGAAAACATCACAATATCAACCTCTCAATTCAAGTTAAAAAAAGAGAGAAAATTATACAAGGATTAACATCCCTTATTTTGAAGAAAAATCTACTTGAAGTTCCGTAGTGCTTTCTAATTTTAGTGTCTTCTGTTATTGTCCAGTGAAAGTAAATTTTATATGTTTTCCTCAATGTTAATCATCATCTCTGGGTAATGAGATTTTAGGATACTGGCAGATTTGGGTTTTCTTTTTTTATATTTTTCTGAATTTCCACATTCAGAATCTACCATAAACTTGTATGATTTTTATAGTAAAAAATAAAAAAGAAAGTAAAATGGGAAGTAGAGCTATATACATTTTGATGTAGAAATATGTCTAGTATATATTTATAAACCAAAAAAATCAATTGGTGAGCATGACGTAGTGTGTGTGTGTATGAAATCTAGAAAGATAATTGTTGTCACTAGGGAGTGGGGTATAGGCGCTGGCAGGATGAGGGGCAGGGGGTCTATCATATGTATTTTGGTTTTGTTCTGAGCCATATATCTTTTGTACAGTGTGTACATAGTAATTTAATAATTAAAGACATTTCTAAAAGCAGTGGTGGAGGGAGGCCAACCCCTGAGCTTCCAAGTACACAAGCATGCTCAGTCCCCTCCCGCTCTGGTGAGCAGCCATGCTGAGAAGAACTATCTCTCTTTCTTCCTCCAGGCCAAAGGACCCTCCAGAAGGAGAGGCCGTTCCGTGGTAGACAGAGAAACACATCCAGGCTTGACCCACATAACTGCTGCCCAGTGGGCTCTGGGTGAGGGGACCCATGACAGGAAGACCTGATGCAGACAGAACATGCACCCACGTGCTTGGCCAGAGACTGGAGTCAGCCTGGGAATGTGGTCCATGTGTGGACTGGAATCCGGAAGGGAGATGCCCACTGTTCAGGTAGGCAGTCAGCGTTGGGGCATCTGTCAGAAGATAGCAGGCTCACTCCTTCTCAGTCTGCACACCCTCCCTGGGCCTTCCCATCTACTCCGAGGGGTTGGTGGTAGATACCTACATCTTTATTCTCAGCGCTTGTCGTCTCTCTCTGGGCCTTCAGGCCTAGATATCAAAGTATCTTCTGAACGACCCCACCTGACATCCCCACAGGCATCTCAGACTCAACCTGCCCTAAACTGAGCACGGCCTCCCGCCTCCAGGCCCATCCTCTCCCTCTGTGACTTGGTCAGTGCCACCTCCGTCCCCCCACTGCACAGGCCAGAAACTGGCAGTCATCCTCTCCTGCCTCTCCCTGCCTCCCACACCCAGTCAGTCACCCACTTCTAATTCTCTCTCATCCTGGCACAAACCCACTTCTCCCCCCGCTTCCTCCAACAGCGTCACGGGGCAACTGTCAACCTGGCAAACGGTCCTTCCACGCCCACCCCAACTGCAGTCCCATCACTGGCTCCCTTCCTCCCACCTCTTCTTCCCAGAGCGCCCTGCTGAACCAGGCAGGTCTGTTCCTGTTACTCCTCTGCTCACAGACCCTTTGAAGGCACTCCGCAGCTCTCGGTTCCCAGTTCTCTCCTTGGCTCAACAAGCAAAGGTCCCGCATGTCTGGCCCCAGCTAGCTACTCCAGCCTCGTCTCTTACCGCCTCCCCTCACATGAGATCAGCCAGGTGACTGTCCTTCATTCTTTTGAACCTTCCACACACTCACTCACCTCTGGCCTTTGGATTGTATCCTATCTGCTGTTCTCTCTGCCTGGGACAGTCGACCCCTTTCCTCTCTTCTCTTCACTACTCACCTGCCAGATCCCCGTTCAGGTGCCTTGGGAAGCTTGGCTGGATCAGGTGTCTCTCTTATGAGCCCATAGTACCTTATACATTTTCCCCTGGTGCACAGATCACAAGGTATGATGATTGTCTTCTTAGTACATCCATATCCCATGCTAGACTGTTACTGGGGGCATCCTTCATGAGTGCTCTGTTGGGTGGATGAGTGGATGGGTGAATGGATGGATGGATGGTATTAGATGAATGGGTGGGGTTAGCTGAATGGTTGAGGTTAGATGGGAAGGTGACTGCATGAGTGAATGAATGAATGAGTGAATGAGTGAATGAATGACTTAATGACTTAATGAATGAATGTATACCCAGGAACTGGTCAGACCCCTGCAGAGCTTGGTGAGCCTGAGGTAAATGGCAGGTAACTAGCGAGGCCCGTGAACAAAGGCGTGGATCTAATTGTTAGATTTACCCAGACAATGCTGTATTTCAGAACCTACAATGGTGGCTACTGAACCACCAACTTGCCCCAGTCTCATACAGATCCTAGGGGCTAGGAACTAGGGTATGGGGGCAAGTGCCACATTTACACATGGAGGCCAAATAGGATCAGGTGACATGGAGTCAAATCCCAGTTCCCAGTTTCTCACTGAGTTCCCTGAGTTGAGTTACTATCCCCTCCAAACTTCGGTTTCCTTTCTGGAAAAAAGGTGGTAATTAATCCTACCTGTCTGAAGCCGACTCCCCAGAAGCATACTGGGAGCCAAGGAATAATATACAAGTGATTTATCAAGAAAGAACTCCAGGGAAGACCAGAGGGCATGGGGCTCAGGGTGGTGAGTTCCAGCAAAGTCCCACAGAGGAGGTGTGAGCTGGGGGCACAGGGCCACAACCCACCCCCGCCAGGGATTAGGGGCTCTCTGCACCCAGGCAAGGTGACTTCAGTAGCTCACAAGTAGTTCTCCAAAGATAGTCACAGGTGCTGGCACTCAAAAAAAAAAAAAAAAAATGGTGACAAGGAACCCGAAGGTCATCAACAAAATCCATTGCATCACTTCACCTCGCTCCCATAGGGAAAAATGAGATGAAAGTTGTAAAGCTTTATCACTGTACCTAGCACATAGCAAGCAACGAAATATAACTATTATTATACAAAAACCCATAAATTTACGAAGTGTTTAGTGAGTGGCATGTCCTTGACTAGTACTGGGCTAAGGAAGAGGGACCAGTGTCTAGAAGCCCTCAGAGCAGCCCTGCTGGAAAATGACAATCTCTCTTTTTATTTGATGCAGTAAAAGACCCAGAATTGTCAGAAGCCGCCGTCAGCCAAAAAAAAAAAAAAAAAATTGTATATGCAATTAATTAGGCCTCTGCTTCAGTGCTCTGTTCTCTCTGTTTGCATTCATCAGCTTAGTATCCAATTTTTTAGCTGAGAAGGCGGGCAGCAGGTTTCTGAGATATTTTTTGCTAATGGGCTGAAATATTACACCCATAATTATAGCCTGGCTGCATATTTTTTTCTTTTGCTCATTTTGTTCAGCGTTGCAAACATTGTATCTGATTACAGCCATTCATGTCTTCTTTATGGAATAGACTTTATCACACCCGGCAGAAGGGATCAGTGGCTCTGGAGAAATTATCTAGGCTAACAACACTTCCCGAGTCCCTGCGGGTTTGATGCTGCTGGATGCTGCCTCCTTGGATGGGGCAAGGTGGGAGGGAGAGAGACTGGGACCAGAAGGATGGAGACAGCCCACGCCTGATACCCTCCACCAGCCTGTTCATTTTTCTCCAGCGCCCCAGCCTACACCCCATCCCCAGCACCCTTGACCTGCTGTATTTTTTTTCCCATAGTGCTTGTCACTTTCTAGCTTCACATTTATTGTCTGTCTCCTCCCACGAAGGCCAGGGGATTGGGAGAGGGGAATGCCAGTGGTGGGATTTGTTTTATTCACTGATGTGTCCCAAGCTTTCAGAAGAGTGTGGTTCCCAACCAGGGGTAAGTTTGCCCCCAGGGGACACTTGACAATGTCTGCAGACATTTTTAGTTGTCACAATTGGGAAGGGGTGCTACTGGCATCTGGTGAACGTGGGCCAGGGGTGCCACTCAACACCTTACAGTGCACGAGATGGTCCCTCCCGCTCCAACAACACAGAACACCCCAGTCCAAAGCGCCGATAGTGCTGAAGCTGAGAAACCCTGTAGCAGACAATCAATAAATATATGTTGGGTGGGAGGCTTCCGTGAGAAGAGAATGCCTGCTAGAGGGGATCTATTTCACGGAGGGTGCTCATGGGAAGCCCCTCTGAGATGCAGACACTTGGCTGGAGAACTGAATGAGGTGATGGGGCCAGCCATGTAGGGGTCCAGGGAAAGCACTTTCCAGGCAGAGGAGCCAGCCAGTGTGAAGGCGTCGCATCAGAAACAAGGTCAGGGTTTTCAGGATGACACGAGAAGAACGATGTGTCTAGGAACGGCGCGGGGGAGGAGGTAATGATGCATGAGGTGAGGGAGGAGAGGGGGGCAGGGGCCCGACTGTGTCCACTGCAGACCACAGAAGCAGTCTGCATGTTGCTGTAAGTGAAGGATGAAGCCACGTGGTGGAGTAAGGGACTAATATGAACTAATTTTTTTTTAAATAAATTTATTTATTTAGTTTTGGCTGCATTTGGTCTTTGTTGCTGCATGCGGGCTTTCTCTAGTTGCAGCGAGCGGGGACTTGTTGAAGGGCGCGGGCTTCTCATTACGGTGGCTTCTCTTGTTGTGGAGCATGGGCTCTAGGCGTGCGGGCTTCAGTAGTTGTGGCTCATGGGCTAAGTAGTTGTGGCTCGCGGGCTCTAGAGCGCAGGCTCGGTAGTAGTGGCGCACGGGCTCAGTTGCTCTGTGGCATGTGGGATCTTCCCGGACCAGGGCTTGAACCCGTGTCCCCTGCATTGGCAGGTGGATTCTTAACCACTGAGCCACCAGGGAAGCCCAATATGAACTAATTTTAAAAGAGCGCTCTTGTCCCACATGGGGTATAGTGGAAGCCGAAAGACCAGTTAAGAGATAACCGCAGTGGCTCCAGCTAGAGATGTGGGCCTGCATTAGAGGGGCAGCAGAGGAGGGGTGAGAAATGCGCGGTTTGGAAGGCAGAGCCACAGAAGTTGGATGTGGAAAAGGGATGACCCTTAGGTTTGGAGATGGAGAAAGGTAGAGAGGGAGGGATGGGAAATGCATGATCCAAGGTTGCACAGTTAGTTAAGGACAATCCAGGCTAAATTCCAGATATCTTGGTTTTCAGTCTGATGTTCTTTACCCCTCGTCACGTGATTCTTGTGGACCAGCCAACATTCCCCTTGAAATCCCCAAACGTTTGGTGTAAACCCTGTAAGGGATATGAAAAAAACCTGCCCCACCTCCAGGAACTTATATGCTAGGGAAGGAGACAGACACACAAACAACTGGGACAAGAGATGGGCTGTGAATGTTATAACTGAGATCAAAACGATGGTCGGTAGAAGCACAAGGAAACAGGAGATGGAAACCCACTGGGGAACTGGGAAGTAACTTGGCTGGGAAGGATGGGTGGAATTTAAGGATACTCAATGGCCTGAAATTTCTGAAACAGCAATCACCTCACTCTGGAGATGCAGATGTTTCAGATTCCTGATGACCCTGGCAACATCTGCATGGGCAGTGTAGCAGTGAGTCAAATATTTATGCATTCCACATCTCTCACAGGATAGCTGAAGAGTTCCAAGGGAGAAAAGACCTAACACAGTTCAACTCACAAGTGGGAACTCAGTAGACTCTGGTGATCACAATGGTAAGTAGATTGACATCTGTGATGTCCACTTAATTGGAGACGTGTACTTTTTATTTTGGTTGTATTGGGACAATGATGGTGAACTGAGGACGATGATGTTCGTGAGGATGCTATTGAAAATGTTGGCAATATCAGTAATTCTCTGTGGATGGTGAGGTTAGTGATGGTTCAGATAATTCTGCTTTTTACAATATTGATTATGATGTGGATGTGGACTGGGTTGGTGACAGTGACCATAATATTACCAGTGACCATAATGAGGTTAGCAGTGACGTCTGTATTAGCACTGACTCCTGAAAGACAATTTTGATAGTACTGATACGTATCATTTATGACATCAGTGTGGACTGTATTGATGGTGACGGTGACAGTATTGCTAATGACTAATGATGGTGTTTATATTAAAACAACGTTGGCAATAATGAGATTGGCAATATGGATTCTGATATTGGTGATATCAACATTAGCAATAATGTTGATTCTGGTGATGATATTGGGAGTGATTAAAAAGATGATGCTGGGTGATTCAGTGATGCTGATGTAGAAGATAATGGTAAGGCTGACAATGATGAGAATACTTGTGATAACGATACTGTTGATACATAGAATGGTGGCTGAAAGCTTATTTTGGAGCCAAACCTACCCTAGTTCAAATCCAAAGTCTGGCATTTACTACCGTGTGCCGCTTTGGGCCTCAGTTGCCTCATCTATTAAACGAGGATGATTATAACGGTGCCTATTTTCTAGGATTGCTGGGAGGGTGAAATCACATCCTGCATATGAAATGTGGCATATAGAAAACAGTCAGTGAAATAAGCATGATGATGAGGAGGATGGCGGTGGTGAGAAGCCCCTGGAGATAATGGCATTGATGATTCTCTTGATGGTGCAATTAAAGATCATTTATTGGTGATATTATTTCAGTGATTTTGTTAAGGCTATTGATGGTGAAGAGACTAATCGTTTTGGATTACAATTATGATGGATGGGAACGGCATGGTGAAGTGTTCAAACCACCCATCTTGGAATCAAACAGCAAAGGTTCAGTTTCCAGCTCCGCCTCTGACATTCCATGTAACCTTGGCTGCATCTCAGCAGGTTAAGGCTGGAAGGCCACCTCCTCATCTGACAAATGAGGCAATTCAGGCCCAGAGAGATGAGGTGGCTTGCCCTTGCTCCTCCAGCTGGATAGTGTGGCAAAGCTGGGGTGGGAAACCAGGCCTCCTGGCAGCCAGTTCAGTCCTTTTCCCTCCCCGGCATATCCAGTCTCTTTGGAAGGGAGCTTAGATTCCTTTACTGCGTGGGTGCACACGTATACGTGTGTGTGGATGTGTTTTCCTGGACATTTTCCCCAAAGCACATAATAGCAGAGCCACCAGCCCAATTTTCAAAGAGTCATTTTGTGAGAATCAGGCTCCAGGTGTCCCTCTGTAATCTTTTTCCTCTCCCCCAGCGAGCAGAGGATTGGCTCTGGCTGGACAAGGAGCTGAAATGGGTAATATTTGCCTAGTTTTTAATGTCTGGTGTCTATAGCTTGCACTTCCATCATTCTATTATATTGATGACAGGCAGGCCCAAGCCACAGAGAAGAAACAAATTACCTAATAAATCAAGACCCCAGGATCTAAAGTGGACAGTGTTATTAGTCGAAGGGAGAGAGGGATGCTAAGTGATAGGTACGGCTGCCTGTGAAAACGGTCCAAGCAGGGAATCATCTGTCTATTTCTCCATAAATAATTACACACAACTGATATGCATCTGAGACAGAACATGATATGTTATTATTAACTAAACAGTGGGAGGGAGACAGCGGCAGGAAGGGAGAGGGGGAGCGTGTCGAGGAAACCAGAGCAGCGTTTGTGATGCTGGGCTTTGGCAAAGGCAGGAGGGACGTGATGACCTCAGAAACTGCAATCCAAAGGGGCCGGGACCCTTATCCCGGACAGAGGTGGGAAGCCAAACAATTTGGCAAAGAGGATGAGGGGAAAAGTGAACTAACAGATATCGAGTCCCTACGGCATCCCAACCCCTGTGGCTCAGTTCTGCTCACCCGTTACTTCTCAGTCTTCACAATGGCCATTTAAGAAGGCAGCTTCTGGGGCCATATCGCCTGTGTTCAAAATCCCAGCCTTGTGGGGTGCTGGGTTAGTTATTTACCCCTCCAGCTCTCCACTTCCCCCTCTGTAGAGTGGTACAGTCATAAGAGCGCCAACATCACAGAGTTGTTGTGAGCATTAAATGAGTTAATGCTCACAAAGCGCTTAGAACAGTGCCGGATGCACAGTAAACACTTTATTGTAAGCGTGCGTTAAATAGATTGTCATCCCTATTTTACAAATGGAAAGCATGAGGTTCAGAGGGGAAGCAACATGTTCCAAGTTATACAGAACAAAAGTAAAAGTGGCATTTCAACCCATATCTAGTCAACTCTGAAATTCATACTCTTTCCCCTACCTAGGGGTGAGCAAACTTTGTAAGGGGCTAGACAGAAAATATTTCAGGCTTTGTGGGCCAGAGAGTCTCTGCTCAACTACTCAACTCTGCTGTCATAGCTTGAAAGCAGCCCCAGGCAATCTGGAAAGGAACAGGTGTGACTGTGTCCAATAAAACTTTATTTTTAAAAATGGGCAACAGGCAGGTTTGCTGACCCCTGCCCAACACTGTTCTTACAACTTACCTAAATGGTCTCCCTCTCCAAGGAGACAGTTGTAAATACCTGAACTCTGTACTAAAGGGGTAGGCAATTTTCTTACCCTACTCATTCCAGGCCCCCCTGCAGGCACAGATCAAAAAGGGCTGGGCCCCCTCCTGCCCCATACGCACCACCAACCCCCTCCCCGTTGGCTCCTTTGAACATCCTGTGTGTTGGTGGCGGGTGCGGGGTGGGGGAGCCCGGGGCCCCCAGCCGGCCAGGCAGAGCCGTTCAGCCTGGAGAAGATTGTGTTTTCAGAGAGCAGTGCCCGGAGCCAGGAAGCAGCCCTCTTCCAAGCCTCTGTGGGCTTCTCCTAGAAGCCCCATGATAATCCTTTGTGGGCTGTTAATAAGCAAGTTGAACCCCATAATCACCCACTGCTTAGCTTCCTGGCTTTAATTTCCATGGAGGCTGGAGAAACAGTGGCTAAGGGTTTTGCTTCCAGACAAAAGCAGCAAACATTTACCCCACAGACATCTCGAAGCAGGTCTGGCACTGCCCCACATGGTCCAGGCTTACGGCTCCTGCACACGCAGGCTTAAGGGGCCCGGCTGAGTGAGGGCTGCACGCACCGCCCCGGAACCGGGCCAGCAAGCTCCAGAGACTTGGGAACAAAAGCAGCTCTGCGGGTGCTTCCAGAGTCTTCTCAGGAAGGCATCTCAGCAAAAGGCTGGGGGCTTCCCCAGCTCCCCTCCTCCCAGAACTCACTCCTGTCCTTTCTGACGCTCCTGTTTGGAGACCACAGATAGACCCCCTGTGACCTCATCCTTTCCCCCACATTTGAGACGATGTTCGTCAGGCAGATACTTTAGTATTGATATTTCAGCAGGGCCAAACTGCCTTCGGGTCAGCCTCAGTGGCCCGGTGGCCCCCTGCTCCATTAGGAAATCTCCTGGTGATCTCTCTGCAGTGGGGAACGCCACTCTAGGGGGGGATACTTGCATATTCTTTTCAGCCCTTTTACAAAAACAAAAACAAAAGGAAACAAACAAAAAACCAGTGGCTCGCTAGTTCTGAGCCGTGGGCAAGTACCTGAGCCTGTCTGAACCTCTGTCCCTTGTCTGGAGTGCGGTTGGATCCCAGCTCTGACACAGCCTGCGTGGTCTCGTGTGAGTCACCCTGCTTCTCTGAGCATAAAGCCCCTCCTCCTTAAAGTGGGCTGACCATCCCTGCCCTACCTACCTTTATACCTACAGTCCTGCAAGGATGAAAGAGAGATTGGGGGGAAGGTAGCACTTTGTAAATATATAAGACAACGCAGTGAAATCACGGCTTCATAGAATGAATGTAGACTGTGGCATCAGCCAGGAGTACGTTCAAATCCCGGGGCTCCTCCACCTCAGCTGGGAACCTGAGACTAGGTGTGTGGCCTACCTGACCCTCTCTCCTTAAACTGAGGGTAAGTGTACCTGTCCCATCCGGGGGTTTCGATCAGTTTCTTCAAGGCAGGATGCCCCACGCGGGCGACAGTCCTGTTACTACATACTTCGTGGCCAAGTGCAGGCATCGGAGATGGCATTGGGGCTGAGGCTGGCAAAAGACATCCTGTCCCTTCTGTGATGGCTCAGCAGCGGGGTCCAGCTGACCCTGCAGAGTGGCCTTCAGTCATGGCGTAGACATCAGGGGCTAGTAAATGGCTTGTCAGACCCCAGAGCAGGGAGCACTGGACAGGAGTAAGGAAACGGCATTCCTGAGCCGTCTCTCTCTGGTCTTCGATACTCGTTTATTCCTTCATCCAACAACTTGACCTGAGCATCCATGGTGGGGGTAGGCCTTTGATCGAGTGCCTGTGAAATCGAGAGAAATAGTCCGTTCTCTGCTTTCGGGGACGCAGGTAGACAAGTATAAAAAAATGCCATATAGGGGACTTCCCTGGTGGTCCAGTGGGTAGGACTCCGTGCTCCCAGTGCGGGGGGCCTGGGTTCGATCTCTGGTCAGGGAACTGGATCCCACATGCCACAACTAATAGCCCACATGCCACAACTAAGACCCGGCACAGCCAAAATAAATAATAAAATAAAATAAAATTTAAAAAAAAAATGCCATATAAGTAATTCCATGAAAAAACACGCTCCAGGGGCAGAGGAGACACTGGCAGCAGAGGGGAGAGAGGGAGGGATTAGGCAGTGGGGGTGGGGAGAGGGCCCTGGACCCATGACACTTGATCCCAGTGGCCCTGGGCAACATCACTCCCACGCCCTGGGCAGCCATCAGTAAAGCAGGATTGCTCACGGCAGCCCAGCCTTCTCCCCCAGGGTGTTGCCAGCATCCACTGAAATAGAGTAGAGGTGAAGTTAACAAGGGGCGGTGTTACAGGCGAGAAAGTCACTAGGCAAATTCGAGAAGCAGACCTCCTTCTGGCCATCTGGGCACCCACAGCCCTTGTGCCAACCTTGGCCTCTCAGTGTTCCAACACTGCCAAGCAGGTCCCCAGCTCTGAACATCTCTTTCTCCACCCACCCCAGTGTTCAGATACCACCAATGTAGAATTTCAACGTTCAAACCAATTCAAGAATTGCCTAAAGGACAGTTAGTTGCCTTAAGTCTAAATGCTTGGGGAAAGTGGGGCCCCATGAGGGTGAAGGACTTGTCTTAGCTCATTCATCCAGTCAGCAGTGGGGAGGAGATTAGAATCGGGTTTTCCTCTCCCCAACACATGCTACTTGCAGGGTGCCCCTTCTGTCCCTAGCCATCGCCTCCTGCCTGCAATGAATTGAATTGTATGTAACTGATAAATTATGCAAAAGGGAACCTGGCAGTTTTCTGAAATGTTGGGAAGCTTCAAGGCAGCCCCTGGGGACACAGTCTAATTTTATGGAAACCTCACACTCTGTCTGGCCTGTTTTGTGTAAGTCAGATCGATATAACAAGACTCTAGGGAGTTGACTTGATTTCTAATTTTATTCTCTAGGTGAGCTGAACGAGATGGAACTGTAGTGAGTGTGCTGTCTGGGGTGGGCAGTGTAACGGCAGTGAAGAAAAATGTCTCTTCATCTGCCTAATGGATCATTTCTCCAGTCGGACTTCCCTGCTTCAAAATCCAAGCTTCTCTCCTTTGGGCAGAGGGGTCGTGTGTCAAGTACAGGGAGCAGGCAGTGGAAAGGGAGACTCTACATCCCTTCAGCAGATAAACCCAGAGCCTTGCAGGAAGGAGGGACTCTGGACCAAGGGATACTGACTATCCTCCTGCTGAGGACACCCCAGCCCAGCCCCAGGGATAGGCTATAGCAACTTTTATTTTTGAGGTTCCAACTCAAAGAGCTTCCATACCCCCTCCCTCAAGTCTCCTTGGCTAAGCTAAGTGATAGACCAGAACATTCACGGGAACTCTACTGAGAATTAAAGCCCAGCGGAAGGGTGAGCACTTGTGATGAACTGCCTTCCTCCCATCGTCCAGGGGTGGGATCCTGTTATCTCCCCAGAACCAGCAGGGATTGTTGCAGCCCACGAGGGAACACCGGAAGCACGTGAAAAGGAGCCATTGTGTTGAGCACCTACTATGTGTCGGATACTTTAATATTCACAACAGCGCCAGGAGGTAGATGTGATTATCCCTAGTTTACAGGTAAGGAAACAGGCCCTACAGGATGGAGTCACTTCCCCAAGGTCACAGAGCTACTCAGTGACAGAATCTAGGATTCCAACCCAGGTCCCTCTGACACCAAAGGCCACGCTCAGCCTTCCGTTCCGCATAGGCTCCCTTGGGGAGAGGGACTGCTCCTTGCACAGATCAATACACAGCCTCTTCCTCGGGTACCCAGCCAGCTCAGGGGTTAGCCACGCCCCTTCCAAGCGAGGGTGTGGCTTCTTCTGAATTCCATATGATGATAATTGTAGATTCAAAGAACAGCTCCCTCCCTCCGGTCTCCCTTCTCTTCCCAGCGCATGCGTGCACACACACACGCACACGCACACATACACACACCCCACCCTGACATCCCCCAGCCAGTGAGAACCCAGACAGGGTACAGCGTGTCATGGCCTAGGAGTCAGGAAACCCAAGCTGGGACTCAGGGCCACCACTAATTGTGCACATGCCCTCCAGGCACTATTCTGCCCTCTCTGAGACTGTTTCTTCACCTGCTAGATGCAGGCAACCCCATCCCACCTACTCCCTGGGGTTGTCTGAGGGCCATGGGGTAGTGGGCATGGCAGCACTTTAAAAGCCATGGCATTTAAACAGCCTAACTTACCACCTCAAAGAATTAAAAAAAGAAGAACAAACAAAACTTAAAGGCAGCAGAAGGAAGGAAATAATAAAGTTAAAAGTCATGGGGTCTAATCACAAAGCAATAGCAATGACTTGCACATCTTTGCTCTGGGCCTGGCCCAGGCTGCACTGCGTGCCTCTGAAGTGTGACTCTGTCACTGTGACTCTGTCACTGTTGAAGTGTGACTCTGTCACTGTTGTTCACAGTCACTAACCACTTTTTAAGGCCTTAGTGCTCTGTTCCACACCCCTACCACTCAGTGTTCATTTGCGGGGGTCAAGGAGGCTAATAAATAACACTCCCCCATCCCCTTTCAAGTCCGGAATCCATCAGAGAGGGTCCAGGAGGCAAGTGATGGAAACCAAAATGTCTAAATTGGCAAAGCCGGTTGTGGCTTAGAGGGGTGGCCACAGTGTTTCCTAATACTTCCTTCTGAAGGAACCCCTAAAAAACTTCAGCCCCTGTGCCCCCGTGCAGAGACAGCCCCAGCCCAACTAAGGAGATCAGATCACAGGCCCCTCCCCACAGGCAGGCAGGGCTGGAAGCCAGGGCCAGAAGGGGCCAGCCGGGGATGTACATTTCCCTTCCAAACTCTCCAACTCCCCAATCTGGCATGTGCTCGCTCTCGAAGGAAACAATGGCCAGACAACGGTGCTCCTAGAAAGACTGACCATTCCAATGTGCCCAGGACTGTCTCTGTTTTGGCACTAGAAGTCCTACATCCCAGGCAAGCCAAGCAGTCAGTCATCCCAAGAGGTCCCCTAACATTCTAAAGACCCCCCCATGAACCAGCTCTCACCAGAGGTTTCCTGCCCAGAGGTTCCCAGCCCTCCAAGGGTAGTCTAGGTTGGCTGCTGGACCAGGCCACCCCAGGCTTCGAGAGCCCGGTACTCCCAGTGTGGCCCATCGTGGCCTCTGACCGATCCCTGGAAACCTGGGCAATGTAGACCCTGCTCAGGTCCCAGCCCACAGGCCTTCCCTGGGTGGTACCCAGTAAGCCACTGTCCAGCACGGCTCCCAGGCATCACTGCTCTGGCCAGGCTGGTCTGCTCACTGTGCCCTTTGGGCTCACATCATTCTTGCCCAGGCATCTGTCCCCCTGCCAGCCTAGTGGCAATACTCCTCACCCTCTCCAGCCTAGACAGCACCTCTAGGGTGACACACCTCATCTCCCGTGAGCCTCCTGACCACCCCGGGTGGGACAAGACAGAACAAGGGTCATTGTCCCCTTGGACCAGAGAACAAAGGGAGGCTTGGCCATCGCCCTCGGTGTCACAGCCACTTGGCACAGTCGGGCCTCAGACCCCAGCCTTCCTGCCTCAGCAATTCCTGTCCTCATGACCCAAGAACAAGGAATGGGAAGGGAGAAAGGTGACCAGGGAGATAGATGGTTTAGGGAGGGAAATTCAGTCCTTGACTTACTATCTAAGCAAAGCCATGAGCAGAGAGTACAGCCTCTCTGAACCTCACTTTCCCCATCTGTAAAATGGATCAGCGTCCCACCTCAGGAGGCATCCAGGAGTACTGGAGATCTTTGCCTGGAACTCGGCTCTTCTTGACAATAACCCTGGGTCCTTCTCAGTTGCCCTGCCTCTGGTCCCCTCAGGCTCTCCCAGACCACATGCCCTCCCAGCCCACCCCACCCATCGGCCCTTCCACTCCGGATCACAGCTGGATTGAGAGCCAGGTTCCAAGTGTGTGAGATCACTGGTTGTGTGAATTTCACAAGTCACACACTGTATTAAGATACCCAAGGGCTCTAGGGGAGTAAAGCCACACCCCCTCTGGGAAGGAGGGGAGTTAAACCTGGAGGGTGGCACCTCTGTCATCAGTCACCTGGGAGTCCTGAGGTAGGTCTGAGAGGAGCCGCTGGCATTTAGGAGCTGCTACCTGATGGCATTGAGGCTGATTTATTAGTTGTTTTCCCCTCTGTATCCAGCCCAGGGCCAGGCTCTGGGGAGTGGGAGGGAGGAGGGGTTGTCAGCCAAAATCATTCAGCCACAAGCCATGAGGTGCAGTCTATGCACTCACTAGGCCTCAGTGGAGCAGGGTCGGGGATACAAGACCCAGGGGATGCGGTCTCCATCCTCAGGGGGAAGCCCAGGAATGATGGAAGAACTTCTGGGCTGGAGGCTTTCCACGGGAGCCCCCAGGGCCTCTAAAAGGGTGTTGAAAAGATGTCAATCTTTAGAGGATCTTTTGCTGTCAGAGCCGAGGGGGGTTCACACATCAACCTAATAGCCATCTGCAAGGAGGGAGGTGGGGACTTTAACTGGGGAGGGGGCGGGGCGGGGTGGTGTTTGCACGGGGACCCTCAACCCCATCTGGAAGGGGAGGGAGAAAGGAGAAAGCGCTGGACCAGATATGGTCCAATGTGGTAAGGCCTGGCTGTTTGTGACGTTCTCAGTAATAATATTCTGAGATTTTATATTGTAAAACAGAATCCGCTTCAGCCCCTTCATGGAAACCAAGATAGGGTTGGGACAGGGGCTTAGATCACACAGGGGCAATCTGGCACTTGACCCAGACCTCTCTGACCTCAAGCCCCCCTCTCAGCACACCCCACTGCCTCTACTTCTCTGTCCCAACGATGAGGACAATCACGCACCCATCCTACAGATTCTGAGCCATCACACTCACTGGCCATTGCAGTGGCACCCACGCTAGGAGCTGTTGAGCAAACAGTGTTGGAATCACACCTCTGCGGGCTGGGCCACCCCTTACCCCCCTGAGTCAGCAAGAAGGTAGACTTGAGCAAATATAAGAGAGGGGGCTTCAGGGAGACAGCAAGAACTGAGCAGCTGACGCCTCACAGCTGGGAAACAGGGTGGGGCAGAGCTTGGTCTCAAGCAAGAATCCTGCTCCACGCATCAGCGCCTTACAGACATCCTTCTTCCTCTGCCCCTCCCACCTCTTGTTTTACACTCATTTTCATATTTGGCTCTTTACCTCCAGAATCATCAGTTATCTCCAAAGCCAGAGAGCATCCATCATCCTCTCTCAAGGGGAGGCCCCGGATCCACTCCCTCCCCCTCCCCCTGGCTCGGGGCCCTCCCCTCTTCTGACATCTCTGTGAATCCACACGGGCTTTGCAGATTTAGCGTCTTCCGCTCCAGATTGGGCTTCTCCTGTCCTAACCGTGCTATCCAAGTCTAGCTGCAGCACTGTCCCTGAGCCTGCTGGCCCTCCTGCCGCTCCCCACCTCAGCAGCTGTGGCCATTGGCTGAGCTCTCCCTGTGATGCCCTGCAAGCTAACCTTCACCTCGGAGGAGGAAGCAGAGGCCTGAATGCTTGCAGACCGTCATGCTGAAGCAGCCCTCAAACCCGGGCCCAACTTCACCAGCTCCCGGGGACTCTGGTGGAGGGCCAGGCTGATGTGCCCCCAGCCTCATGTGCCCTCCTGTCTCGGCTCGGCTTCCTGACCCTCGGAGGTCAAGTTCAGACCTAGGGAGATGTCCCCCTCCCCTAGTCCCACCCACTTCCGCAGCTGCGTGTGAAGGCTGGAGAGAGTCCTGGCACTGGAGGCCAGTTCAGACAGGCCCGGGGGAGGGGAAAGGAAACCCACACGAGTCCAGGGAAAGTCCGGAGGCCCACTTGAGGTGAGGCAGCTGCTCTAAGAGCGCCCTAAGTGAGCTTCAGGAGGGGGAGCGTGTCCTCTGCATGTCCGGCCCCTCTGAGAGTGGGAGCTTTCCCCACGGGGAAGGGACAGGGTTTTCAGGGAGTCTGAGGGAAAGAAGCAGTACTTTTGGTGCTTTTCCCGGGAGCATGGAACGTCTGGCTTGGGCAGAGCCCAGGAAGATGTCAGGAACTACCCACCGCATGTGCTTTACATGGGAACTGATCCCATTTCTTGGTTAATGATGTGATAATCCTAGAGAGACGCAAAGACGGGCTTCTCATAAAACAAACTCCCAACCCTCGGTGAGATCCAAAGGTCAGCTCACACGTGACCAGGGAATCCTTTAGGCTCCAGCCACCTCCTTCCTTTTCCCGACCACATGGCATGCATGGGACAGTGAGTCACCCCGCCTGCAGCAGGGAGCACAGCTCCCTGAAAGAACGCTGGGCTGAGAGTGCGCCCAGAGCTCTGCTCCCAGGCTCAACGCCGCACACCCCACCCCCAAACAACCACCACAACCTCACAGAATGTTTCTTAGTTCCCCCATCAGAATGACACAAGGATCGCACTAGGTGACTTCTAAAGACTCTTCCAGCTCAGAGAGTGCAGAATCTGACCCTGAACTTGCACAGCCCTGAAAATGATGCCTCACTCACCTCACCCTAATCCCTGCCTAAAGGTCCTGTCTGTATTTGAAATTTTGATATTTTGTTCATTATAGATTGTTTGTGCTTCGATTTTGATTTTGTTCAATTAATAGACTTCATTTTTTAGAACAGTTTCAGATTTACAGAAAAATTCAGTGGAAAGTATAGAATTCCCATGTACTCCCCTCTTCCTCTGCAGTTTCCCCATTATATTAATCTTACATTAATGTGGTGTGTATGTTACAACTCATGAATCAGTACTGAAACTTTAGCATTAAAGTCCCTAGTTTACCATACCGTTCACTCTTGATGTTTTACCTTCTATGGGTTTTGACAAAGGAATAATGACATGTATCCACCATTGTAGTGTCATATAAGGGTAGTTTCACTGCCCTAAAAATCCTCTGTGTTCCACGTGTTCATCCATTCATTCTCCCTCCACCGCCCGGCAACCACTGATTTTTTTTTACTGTCTCCATAGTTTTGCCTTTTCTAGAAGTCATATATTTGGAATCATACAGTACGTAGCCTTTTCAGGCTCACTTTTTCACTTGGTGATATGAATTTAAGGTTCCTCCATGTCTTTTCCTGGCTTGAGAGCCATTTCTTTTTAGCCCTGAATAATATTCCATTGCCTGGATGTACCACAGTTTCTTTATCCATTCACTTAGTGAATGCCTCCAATCCTTGTCTGTATTTGAAATTTCAATATTCTCTTCATCACAGAATTTTTGCATTAATTTTGACTTTAAAAAAAAATACTTGACTAAAATTGTATTTATCTTGATTACTGAGTTTTGGGTGCCCTTTTAATGTTCTGCTGGAGTGAGTGCCTGACTCCTCTCACCCAAATCCAAGCCCCACTCTTACCTCTGTTTGGCTTGAGACCCAGGAGCTGGGAGAAGCCAGGTGAGAGCCAAGTGGAGAGCAGATGCCAGAAGATGTGGTCCCAGCACAGGCTGGCACTGCAGGCTTGAAGTCCCCTTACTGGAGTCCTGGGAAATGTTGACCGGGGCCCTTTCTTCTCCATCACCTTGGCCACCTCCACATCCCTCACTGCCTCTGGGCTCCTCTCCCTGCCCTCTCTGCCCCAGTCCCTCCTGGATATCCAGGCCAAGCCACATTCTCCCAACAGCTGCTCTCATCACCTGTCTCTCCTCGAGATGCCCCGACTCCTTGGTGCCTTCTGCACCAGTCCAGACTCTTCAGCACACGGGGTCCTTGCACAGCCTGCATCCCCATCCCGCTGGGTTTTCTCAGGGCCTTTCCACACCTGGCAGCTTTACTTGCCTCCCCCTCCTGACCCTCGGGCTTTCATTCATGCCAAGTCCCCACCGTGAGGTGCCGTGTTCAAAAAATGGCGAGGTGTTGTAGAAGGTTCCATCTTTTGCAAACCAAGATCTCATTCTTCAAATAAAACAGTTCTCAGAAACCTTATGTGTAAAACAAATCCAGCAGATCCACTCTGCCTGGAGCAAATGGACACGTTCTTTATCCCTGAAGTACTATCCCTGAAAAGTGAGGGAGTCTGGAAAACATGGGTGTGATAGAAAGAACTGGGCTTTGGTGTTGAAAATCCTGGGCTCAAGCCCTGATATCCCACCTGCATGCTCTGCGACGCTCTCTTGAATGGCACGGACCCTCCTGAGTGGGAATTCTACTTCTGTGCATCTGCCTTGCTCGTCACACTCAGAACTTTGTCTGATTGCCCTCCCTTCATCCAGCCATTTACTCAACTAGCATTTATTGAGCACCTACTAGTTCCTCTACCCACGTGCCAGGTATTTTTCCAGGCACTGGGGATGCAGCTGTGAGCCAAATGGACAAATCCCCACCGTCATGGAGGTGACAGTGCAGTGAGGGGAGAGAGATACGAAATCAAGTAAATAAGTAAACTAGAGAATAGTTAGAAGATCATGAGTGCTCTGGAGAAAAATAAAGCAAGCAAAGGGCAATTGAAATACGAAGGTCAGGGAAGCGCACCTGGGGAGATGACACTGGAACCAGGACTTGAAGGAGCCATGGGCACCGCCGGGGATGAGAGTTCCAGGCCCTCAGAGAGAAAGGGCCAAGAAGTGTGTCCGGGTCACTCAGGGACCAGCAAGGAGGCCGCTGCAGCTGGGACCATCTGAGCAGGATGACAGCAGGAGGAAGTGGAGGCTGGGGCAGTACGGACACCCAGTGTAGGGCCTGGTAGGAACAGTAAGGTCCTTGGCCTTTGCTGAGTAATGAATAGATGGTTTTAGGCAGAGAACCAACAACCTATGACTCAGTTTTTTCAATGGAAATTCTCCATTGACCACTCAGACCTCTCCACCTTGCTTTGAGTCCCACAAGGCTGATAGTTATGCAGAGACAGACCCAGATTTTGTGGGGACTAAAGCTTAAACAACTGGGGAGTCTTGTTCAAGAAAAATGACAAAGTTATAAACATGTGACCTGGGAAGGGGCCCACGCAAGTGAGAGCCCTCAGGGCTCAAGCTTCCTTAGCATCGTCCTAAGCTGGCCTTTGACTGTATCATGGGTGGTCCTTTGCCCTCTGGCTTCCAGTGCACCTTGTAGCCTCACACTGCACACATAGCCACGTGTATCCTGCAAGCCCCATAAACTTGCTGACCAGCACCCCACTATTTTTTTAACTATCTGGGTTGACTTTTCTAAGTCTCAGATCCCTTGTGGGTAATATGGAGATAAAACACACCTCCCTTGAAGGTATCCTGGAAGCACCCAACCCGTAGCAGATGCTCAGATGACGTTTTCTTTTAAGGTCCCTTTGGTGAGTCTCCATTTTCTCTGGAATCTTCCCTGATCAATCCAGCCACATGGAATGAGCAATTGCTTTCAAACCTTCTGTTGCTCCCACAATCAGAATCTGCCACCTCCAACCTGAAGCTTTTGCCCATTTTCTGTGATGTTTGTGTTTGGTCTCTTCAGCTCAGTTTTAGACTTTTGCAAACCAGGAACCTTGTCATCTCTTAAACTCCTCTCGGAGCCTACGTACAATGACATCAATCTCAGCAACACCATTTCCTGAGCACACATCACATACTAGGAACTGTCAGAAGCATGTTAAGTGCTAAGCGTATTGTCTTGTTTAATCCTGGCCGCCAGCCCACATGTTAGAGACAAGGAAACCGAGGTGCACGGTAGTTAAGGAACCTGCCCAATATCACATCTTGCCAGCAGTGGATCAAAGATTCAAACCCAGATCCATCTGACTCCATAGCTGGCCCTGTTAATCGCTGCACTATGCTGCCTTTTATCCATATAAGCACTCAAGAAATATTTACTTATTGATTAATTGGTAGCCTCTGAGCATTAACGCTTCCAAGACTGTCTCTTTGTATGTCAGTCTGTTTTTCCCAAATGCCAGCTCCACTGAAAAATATATCGATCATTCCCTGTAACAATTTGTCATCTGGTGGTGGTGACTTACAAACTGCCAATTGGCCAGAAGGAGGATGAAAATTGGGGCTGTTCAAATATCTTTCTTTTAAGGAGTGGGAGTTCTTAAATGCCCCCATTGTAGCACATGTATCTTCTCCTGCTGCTGGGCATGTGTGGAAAGGGACAATCCTGCCTGATTATGGGAGATGATGTGGGGCCTTGGGACCCTGAGTCTGGCTGCTGGGCTCTTTCCCTCCCCTCTCCCAACCCCAGAGCCAGCTGGCTGACGGGCGGTGACAGTATCTCAGGATAGAGGCCTGTCAAGTGGTTCTCGTGTTGTGACAGTAGGCAATTATGATTTATTTCACAAGGAATCAACAATAAAGTTAGGCGGAGGGGGAAAAAATCAGAGAACTTAGGATAACAAAAGCACTTGAAGGAATTTGGCTGATGGGTTTTTAACTAGAAGATAGAAAAGGGGATATTTTGTAGGAAGAAATATACACATAAACATAGAATCACTTCCTTGCATCTCTGATGGGCAAGAAATTCCCATTCTTCTAAAGCCCTGCTGAAACCTCACCTCCTCCAGGAAGCTCTCCAGATTTCTAAGCCAGACCAGATGACTTGGTCCTCTGAGCCCTCCCTCCCCACCCCCACCCATCTGTCCCTCTCTGGAGGCACATACTGTTCGCATATTACCTTGAAGTTCCTGATGAGCTCATCCCATCTGTTCTGCTGGATTGTAACATCTTTCAGAGATGAGGCAATGAATTGTTTATGTGTGGTAGGTACAGGCCTATGGGGTATTTTGCACATAATACTTACTGTTTAATAAATAAAATGTGTGTGTGTCTGCACAATGTGCACACATGTGGGTGAGGATTGGTGTCCAGTGTCCCCAGAGTAAAGCAGCTGTAAATAACCCCACCTCAGAGGTGGAATATTTTTGTCAGCTTCATTCCAGTGGGAGAAGAAGGAACAAATAAACCCCCAGAGGCCTCTCTCTGTTCAGTTCTGCACCGTTGGTTCAGAAACCTCACCCAACAGGTGATTCCCTGTCATGTCTACACCCGAACCTCCCCCCACATCTTTCCTCTCCGACATCAATTGTAAACACTGTCAAATTTTGCATGAAAAATGCTTCTCTTGTACCTAGATGTTTGACCCAACTATAAATAGAATATAATTTTGTTTAAGAAGTCAAAATTAGAGAACCAAAGCATTCTAGTATCTTAGTAACCTAAGCATGAAACCAAGTTGTGAGGAAAGAGCTGTTGAGGGCATGAGTTTAAATCAAACAGGCCTGGTTTCAAATTCCAGTCTCACTCTTTCTAAAGTGTATGAATACCAGAAAGTCACTCTGTTTCTTCCTCTGTAAAATGGGGATAATAATGCTTGCCTCTGGGGATTGTTAGGGATTAAAAGGATGTCAGTCGTAAAGCTCTAAGCATAGTCTACCTCATAGTGAGCACTCAGTAAAGAGAGAGGGTAAGGTTTGTTGGAGGTGGGAAGCTGAGGTTCCCATCTGTTGACTCCTCCATGTCTCTCTTTGGGCCACTGCCTCCCTTCTCCGGTCCTCAGTTTCTCTACTAACCAAACAACTGACTGAGATGGTCCCTTGTCCCTTCCACTTCTAAATGTCTATGAGTCAGGCCCAGGGAATACACAGCATGGCAAACAAGAACGTCATTAGAGGCAGGCAACAAACCTTGGTACCAACCACTTCTGGCAGCTTGGCTTCGAGCAAATTATGTAACTGTTCTTAGCTCTATTCACTTCATCTGCAAAGGAAAATAATCCCCATACAAACTTTATAAATCCAAAGGCCCATGTGGTCCAGTCCTATTTAGCAGTCAAAAATAATTTACAAGGAATTCCATTTGCACTAGAAATTCTCAAATATTTCACAATAATTTTTTTTTGTGTGTGTGTGGTATGCGGGCCTCTCACTGTTGTGGCCTCTCCCGTTGCGGAGCACAGGCTCCGGACGCGCAGGCTCAGCGGCCATGGCTCACGGGCCCAGCCGCTCTGCGGCATGTGGGATCCTCCCGGACCGGGGCACGAACCCGTGTCCCCCGCATCGGCAGGTGGACTCTCAACCACTGCGTCACCAGGGAAGCCCCACACAATAATATTTTTTCAAATCCCCACCCCCCCCTTCCACTCCTCAATCCTCTTGTCATCACCCTAGTCACTCTGGAGCATCTTACAGAGCACAACCATGAAATAGTCCCACCGGCCTCAGCTACGCAGGGTTTTCTCCCTCCTCTTGACCACCCCTGTCTTCCTTCCCATAAGAATCCATCCTTTTTAGGAGAGGACTAGAGGAAGAAAACTCAGCACAGACAGAGTTCTTTTCATCAGGAGCAGGTGGGGTCAGTGGGGGCTGTGAATATTCCCAAGGAAATAAAAAAGTAAGTTTTGTTCTGTCACTCATAAGTGGCTGTGGGAAGGCTGAAATTAGATTATTTGTATTAAGCAGTCAGTTCAGCATCTGACATGTAGGAAGTGCTGGAAATATGAGAGCCATTAGTGTTGTTGTTTTTGTAAACCTGCTTTTTCATGAAGACTTATCCCACTGCTGCCACCACAAAGCCCTCCCTCCCATCTTCCTCTTCCGTCTGACCATCTCCCTCACTCCCATCACTGAATTTCATTTAGCTCACAAGTCATAGCCATGCCTGTGCCTGGAACAGCCCCTGTCGCTTCCTCCTCAGTGACATCTTGGCTCCTCTACCAACCTTTCAGTGTTTTTGGCCCAGGCACATACACCCTGGCCCTTCTGCCGACTCCCACTTGCCTCTCCCATTGCACAAAGGGCCTTCCCACCATTGCTGCCAAATGTCATCCCATCTCAGAGTGTAGCCTCTAGTAGGACAAGGGCTACGTCTGTTTTACAAGCTCCGTGGAGCACCTGGACCCAGACAGGGACTACTAGAGAGAGAAGCACCCATGTGTCCAGGCCTGGGTGAGGCACAGAGAGGGATGCAGGAGAAGCTATGGAACTTAGAATACTATAAGCAAAGCAAAATCTACAGGAAGCCATTGGGTTGTACGGTAGGCACCCAAAGGCCTAAGATTTACTGCACGTTGAGGGAGCCACACTGGAGCTCATTTAAGGCAAAAGAGTGAAGTCTAACTTTGTGCCCTCTATTTTGTCCATTTCCCCACCCCAGCTCAGGACTGGAGCCTCCCTTTTACCTCCTACTGAACCTTGATCTTAAAAACCTCAGTTTCTCCATATGTGGCATAAATGACCAGGAACAGTGTGACATAGTGTGACATCCTCCCTCCTCCATTCCTAGGGTCATGAATATTCTAACCAGGATTAAAGCTTTACAAAATCAATGATGCCCCAATGGAGAGATATCAGGCATCATCTTGCAGACAAGAGAGGATGGAGGGAAAGCCTTCTTAGACCCCAGAAATCCCTCCAGGTAGGAAAGTCAACCACTTCACCCTGGTGAGTGATTGGAAGTAATGCTTAGCAGAAGAAGACACTTTTAATCTTTTCTAGCAGGAAAAGAAAACCTCAAAAAGCACTTTCTCAGCTGGATCCATGGTCACTGTTGAGGTTCACATGGGGAATCAGTGGCACATGTGAAAATAATTTGTAGGTTTGGGAGACCTGGCCACCCATTATATGACCAGTGGGATGAGGCCATCAGACCCCAAATGAGGCCACAGTAATAGCATCCACTGTGAACGAGAGCCCCACCCAACTCTGAGCTTCCCAGGACCCACATTGGAGCACCATATTGAGGAAAAACAGGGAGCCTGACCAAAAAGAAGGTCTGCAATATCGACTTCAGGAGGATTCATGGAAGGAATCCAGGGAATTTTTCCAGGAGAAGACAAGACTGCTGGTCTTTGGGGAGGGATGAAGCTTGGGGAGGGAGGAGAGAGTTTTGTAAATGAGTTGACAAGAGAGTGAGGTTCAAATATTTGCAGAGCTGTCATATACACCAATGGGTAGAAATCACAGAGACACGTGCTTTCATGAGGACACAGATTTTGACAGGAAGCACTCTCTGTCAGCCAGACCTGACCAAAGAACAGGAGGTCTTGCTGCACATCCACTTGGAGAGTGTAGACTAGCAGAAGTGAGGGCTCTGTGGATTGGGTAGTTGGATGGATGGATGGATGATGGATGGTTGGATGGATGGATAGATGGATGGATGATGGATGGATAGACAAGCAGATGTATGTATGTATATATGGAGAATTGAACAAATGTGTGGTAGGATGGAAAAACATGTATGAAAGGATGGATGGAGCGAAGGACATGCAAATGGATATATATAAGGATGTATGGGTGATAGATGGATGCCTTCCAAGGTTCTACAGTTACATGGTAATTTAGGCAAGGGTTACCTAGTCTTTGGGATTTCACAGACCAGTACAATACAGGGGATTGACATAAAGTTACCAGCTTCTCATTTTGTCAAGTTAAGAACATCAGTATAATAATTACCATCTATTGGAACAGATGAAACAGATCAGAATGAAATAAAGAGCAGTCCTTCCCAAGTAGGGATCATTGATAATCTCTCTCTTCTCTCTCTCTCTCTCTCTCTCTCTCACACACACACACACACACACACACACACACACGTGTGTGTGTGTGCTGGTATGACACTCATTTTACGCTAATATTTTTAGATATTATATTGTCCATTTTTTTCTTATTTAATGGCCACATTATTTTCAACTACATTTCCTGAGCCACAGACTCTAAGGACCGTGAAAAGGGTCAAAGGGTCAAAAATTCATTGCCTTTGAGACCAGGCAGGTTGAAGCGGGTACAGTGCGGACTGCGGGGATGGGACAATGAAAGCCTGGAGAAGCCACACTTGTCTAGAGACAGCAGGGCAGCCTTAGCCCCAGCTGACCGTCACCACGCAGGAAGGCAAACCCAATGCAGCCAGCTAGATTTTCTGACCTGAGAGAAGCTGGACATATGACTTGTATGATGAACCTCTTGATTTAACAGTATTTGCAACTAATTTTTAAAACTGGATCTGTTTTGGGGTCATCATCCTTGAGCCAATCAAAACACACACACATCTGTGGATCCAGTTTGGCCTGTGGGCCATGGGTTTGCAACCTCTGGTTTAGATACCGGAGTTGGGGTGGGTGGTGATGGAAAAGGACAACCAAAGAGCTTCTCTGATTAATACGAGGGTCGAGGAGGGGCACCAAAAAAAAAAGCCACCGGATTCCTCCGGGTGAATAATTTCTCTGCAGTCTATTTCCGAAAGAGCTATAATTCGGGCTCTGAACAACCTATGATTTACATCCCGGCCGGTGTAAAAGATATTGTGCTGAGCCTTCCGAGTATGCTCTGTGTGTTTGTATAAATCTCCCTACTCAAAATATCTCCCACAGTTGACTGACAGCCCATGTAATTTAGCAGAAGGCTAAAAATTAAAATCTTCGAGCCTGCTGAGGGAGTGAAAGAATACAGTAACACTACGGCACCACCCCCTCGCCCGGCCGGGGCTCAGCAGATGCCAGGGCTGTTCATTTTGGAGACGGAACAAAATATTTGTATTTAGATTTATTAAGTCATTATTCCACCATTTGTTCCAATGCGCTTTATTAAAACCAGATCTCATCTCTGTTTTGAAAGTATTACCTGATTTACATAAGCTGGTCCCAGCCCTAATTACCGCTTCCTTTCGTGTCTTTTCATTTCGAGGGAGGTTTGCGCTCCCCTCCTGTTTTTGTCGCCTGCCTTTATGGCCCATATGTCTGCCTTGAGATAGCAAGAATCTTCAACCTATAAATAGACGGTTCAGAACAGCCCGGCTGCCAGTTATCTGTCCACACATCAACATTACCATAATTGCAACAGTGAATGTGTAATCTCTCTAATCACACGTTCCAGTCGGAAAACTGGATTGGGTTTCATAAATTGTATAATTTGAGGCTTTCCTGAGCTAACCACTGGGCGGGTAGGCTGCTGTGGGTCATCAAGGGCTTGGTCATGCCCTGCAGCCTGGCCCGTCCTGCCCAGGGTGGCATAGCGACACACACACCTGTGGATAATGGCAGTGCCACCCTGGCTCTGGAATGAGGACGCCTGGGGAATATGAGAAGCACATCTTTTTGAGCCCTATTATGAGCCTGGCACTTCGCACATGCACTCTTTTAATTTTCATTCCATTAAACTTCTAGGGGAAATACCATAAATACTCCCATTTTACAGATGATACCAAGGCTCAGAGAGGCTAAGTGAGTATCCAAGGGTCACACAGTAAATAGCTGAGATTCAAATGCATGTCTGAGATTCCATACGGCGCTCTCAGTTAAGCAGCTTTCATCTATGACACGGCACAGTTGAAGGCTTCAGTGGATTCTATTTTTTGTTCCTCGAGGATGCTTTCATTTCTGTCATTTTAGCTAATCTCCAGGACCAACTGAAGAGGTCTTTATAGATAACAAAACTGAGACTCTGAAAGGTTAAGTACACTGTCCAGAGTCACACAGCTGGTGAAGGTAGAACTGGGATTCAAAACCAGGCTGGATCCCACACTTGTGTGTGTTCTTTCCGAAGCCTCCACAGCCCAGGTGTTGTCTGGGCGTCTTTCCTTCCTCTTTGAGAGGCTTTGTTTTCTTTGCCAGCCTCTCAGAAGGATGCTGTAATTGGGCTGGTGTCAGCAGGCAGAGCCCTGGGGGCAGGTGGAGAGAGAAGAGGGGCCAGCCTTCTGCCAGCCTCCCTGGAATCCCTGGGGACAGCTCTCTCCCAAGCCTGGTGGAGGCTCAAGGAAATCGCCTCTGAAGACCCCCAGGGAGCGCTGGGAAAAGGGCTTCTTTTGTTTTGCATTACCAGCTTCCTCTGGGCGATGTTATTCAAGCTCAAGGTCTCCAGAGTGTGGTGAGTAGGCTGATGACACCCTGACAGATAGGCTGCTCCCCACAGGCAGAGCGCCGCTCCGGCTGTGCCCGGTAATTGCACAGCCTTGCAAAGTTTCAGATGTCTATTAGCTGCTTTGAATTGGGCACTAATCAGATGATGGCCTTGTTACCAGGACGCTCCTTCAGGTCTCCCTCCCTCTGTCCCCCCACCCTCTTTCTCTCAAAAGGAACCATCTAATCCAACCTGTTTAATTTTTCCAGATGAGGAAACTGACACTCAGAAAGGGGAAGAGACCCAAGGTATAAGTACATCCCAAGTTCTTTTTTGTGTTGCCTGTTGAGCTGCGTGCACGCACGCACACACACACACAAACACACACACACGCACACGCACACGCACGCGCGCGCGCGCACACACACACACGCGTGCTACACATCCCCCCTCACTCCCATCTCTCCATTTATTAACTGGGTCTCCAAGCTCCTTTATCCCGTTCTGAAGAAGCACTCCCTGCCAGCGTTTTAGGCAATAAATTGGGGACCAGGCTTTGCCTTCCCAGCCCTGTCCCTATAGTGTCCCCGTGCCCCAAGGAGTCAGAAAACTTAGTTTTCAGGAGGCTCCATCATGGCCCCTGACCCATGGGTGATCTACCCTGAGCCTCCCCTCTGTCTCTGGGCATCAGAGCCAGGCCCAGCCGGTGGAGATGAGGACTCCGTACTCCTTCACTTCCCCCACACAGGGGCTCTGGGCACCAAAGACAGTCCCAGAAACGACTGGACTGAGCAGGCTGAGCTCTGAGCAGGCCACCGCCCGGGTCACTACCTTTGGGGTATGGTCCACAGACCTCAGCAGCAGCCCCTGGAAACTAGTTTGAAGTACAGATCCCCAGGCCCCAGCCAGCCCTACTGAATCAGAATCTCGGAGAGGCCAGGGTGGGGTGGGGGTGGGGGGTACTGTGTTTCAACAGGCCCTTTGTGTTTCAGTGTAAGTTTGAGCATGGTGGGTCCAGATCAGCCCATCCCTGGAGATCCTTCCCAGATGGAGGGTCCTTGGGGTTCACCTGCACTGTGATGGTTCAGGCCCAACTCAGACATTCACACCTAGCCAGAGCTTTTCCTTACCGTCCTCTGCAGAATTACTTTTCCCCACCTCACGTCTTCTGTAGCATTTTAAGAATAATGCTCTTCAAGTGCAAAACCTGCTGCCTTCTGTTCTGTTGTCTCCCCTGCTGGACCCTGAGTTGCTGGCTCATCTGCAGGCTCCGCGGCTCCCCGTAATGCCCGGTACACAGTAGGTATGCGCTGCGTGTGTGCGTGTGTGTGTACTGAAGTCTAACCGCACTGACCACTGGGTCCCCAAGGACCCGGCTCTGTGGCAAACTACATGGTTGTTCTAGACCCACAAGGAGACGTCATCATTTTACAGCCAGCAAGGCTTTCTTCACACTTTTTCCCTGGGGCTTCTGAGGGCTGGCCCCAAGGTAATCTCTCAGGTCACACCAGGGAGCTCACCTCTCCTCCGCTGCTTCCCCCAGCGCCCACCTACGCCTGCCTCTGGCCAAGACCACCCTGTTGAGACATATCAGGCTTGGGCCTAACATATTAGTCATGCCTGGTGGCGGCTTAGCTCAGCCTAGGAAGATGCCTGTGGCGACCTTCTACATTACTCCTGACCTAGATTGGGAGAGCTCGTCCAGGGCTCACAAGCCAGCTCTCTCGGGGAGAGGAAGGGCTCCTCCCTTCCGTGAGAAGTGACCAAGCAGTTTGGGAAAGAGGGGCCTGCCGTGCCCTGGGAAGCCTGGTTGCCTCCAGGCACCAAACTAGGTCCACCTCCTCCAGGAAGCCTTCCTTGGTGACCTGACCTAGGAGGCAGGAGAGGTGTGTTCTCTCATGTGCCCCCTTCCCACACCCCAGCAAGCTCCTATTCTTGGTGCTTCAGGACCTCAGAGTCACATGGGATTGAGACTTACTGGCCTGAGGACTAGCAAATTGCCCCAGATGGCCTGGCCAGTTCCACATCCTGAAAAAAATGTCATAAAGCTGGAATCCCGTTCCAACCCCCGCAGCAGCCCTGCATCCTCACCCCCGCCTGCGGGAACGCTTCCCTCTCCGGAACTCCATTCACCCAGGTATCACTCAGGTCATCGGCTCCCTGTGCCTCAGGGCCCTCCCATGTGCTCTTCCCTCTGACGCGACCCTCGTTCCCCCAGAAGCATTTCAAGCACAACACCGGGAGCTAGGGGCTGGAGTAGCAGATGCAGGGAGTTGGCCGGGAGTGGGATGGGGAATGCAGGACACCTGTCCAGTGAAATGGCATGGGAAAATAAAAGATAACAAAAATCAGGCCCTGCCATTAACCAGATGTGTGCCTTTGCATGAGTCCCTTA